>NW_008751858.1:516797-561531 GCF_000715545.1 Opisthorchis viverrini | reverse complement strand
TTGATGCCCAGCTGCCGTACCACACGAAGGAGGCACGAGGGCTGGGATACTGCCAGGTCACCTAAGTATAGACAGGGGAAGTCGAGAGGCGGAGGTCAGGTTCGAACCACGGACCTTTCGATCAGTGAATTCGCACTCTAACCACTTGGTTCAACTCATCCCATTCGACATAAATACAGCCCGACCATATCAACTTGGTTTTGATGGGCTGCTCATCTGGAACGGAACCCAGCTGAAACTCTCGTTTATGATGTTCTTAGGCGACCGGATGTACAGCACCAGGCCGGTATGGTAGTTGAGATATCGTAATATATCGTATATTCATGGGGCTGCTAAAAATTCTTCAACCGCCCTGGAACCTAGCTAAATCTCTTCTTTATCATGTTCTTAAATCGAGCCGCTCGTGTTACTAGGGAAAAACAGAATAACTGTATCACACAGGACTGTTGCCTATTCCATGATTCATCGATTTTTGCATCCAACTGGTTAAGGTAGTCGAGCTCACTGACCATTTGAAATCAATAGTATTGCCAATGCGAGCCGTTGGATGGTCTGTTTGATGACAGGACACATTTGAATGCATAATCGATTTTCTGGTACACTGGGGTTAGATGGACATGGATTGGGCGATGGTTATGAGTTTTGTTTCACAAAACCATTAGTCAGAAAACGGTTGGCGAGAACTTCTCTTTACTTTTCTAGAAGCTCCATCTGTAGGCATATCTGCCGTATTGTGTTGCTGTTTTTTTTCTAACGTTTGCTTTGTAAGTCAGAAAGAAGACGGATTTTCTGATCTAAATTCTTGATCAATAACATAGGACACAGGCGGAAGGCGGTCATAAGGATGCGTGGATGTAATAAAGGCAAGAATAGACTGTGGGATACATTAATGTGACACCTACTTGCCTGCTTACTTTCGCTGGATAATATCAGTCGGTATATAAAATCATATCGCCTGGTTACTTTAATGTTGTTCTGTCTTAGTGGCCAGTAAATCACATGCACATACGTTTGTAGATCAGAAGAAATGACGCCACTCATCAGTTCAGATGGCTTGCGATAGAGTGCGCACGAAAAACACAAAAAAGAGCTTCGGTGTTAGTGCAGGGCTTCATTTATGCTATGTATCACAACGCGGTCGGTACTGGCTTCTGTGTCGTGCGTAACCTTTTTTTAGTGAGTCTACTCAGTCGTGAGGTGTGGCACGTTTAGGAAGACAATACACGGTACAGTCGACCATTTGTGCCTACCGATTAATGACGTATTCGCGCACGAGGAAGGATCCCTCTATTCTCTAATGCACAGTCCGCCACGCTAGCCTTACGATCATCAACGCCAAAATCATTTACGGTGATTTGTCGGCGTTATCAGTACTCAGAATCTTCTGTTCACCGACGAATACGCCACATGAGTAATGATCATACTGCCAGTCAGGAAAATAAACTAGTCGGTAATTTGATTGGTCCATTGACAGCTATCTGTATCAGATGGTTTCATTCGCATCGCGATGTTTACATCTTTACTAACTACCACTATTGGTCAGGTGGCGGCATTTCACTTTGATCTATCTACTCATGTGATGCCGGATCCTGTCCAAGTGAACAAGTGAGTCTGTGTCGATAGGCGTTTCCAGTCGTCAACCGCAATCGCAGTTTAGGTGAAGCCAGTCATCAGCAAGTTCTAGAAGATGTGAGAATTTAACCTTGGCTATCTCGTTGAGTTAACGAGAAATGCGTGGACAATCCATGAAATTTCATTCACACACTCGCAAACTGAGACCAAGTCTTTATAAGTAGTCAATTTCATGATAACAATACTGATAAACAGTAACAGTGGTTCGTCAATAACAGTAACAATGGTTCATCAATAAATGCATTACTCTGAATACAATACTAATAATACAACTGTGCAAACTTCAAATCGTGGGATTACGCCGGCTTCAGTGCACCGGTTTAGCAATTCTAACTCATAACGGAATCCCAAAGTTCACACCGACTCAAGGCAAGGTGGCCACAAGGTAGCGAACCCACGTGATTACGCCGGCTTCAGTGCACCGGTTTAGCAATTCTAACTCATAACGGAATCCCAAAGTTCACACCGACTCAAGGCAAGGTGGCCACAAGGTAGCGAAACCCACGTGTTGATTCAAACAAACGACAAGGTCAAAGACCGGTCTACGTTCAGGTCAAAACAAGAAAGACGGTATGGGCGGAAAACAGAAATAACAAAACTGGGAGTCGTGTTGTACACAGTAGGAATAAAAGAAAAGATTCAACGCATGGATAAGGTGAAAGATGTAAATACCAAACCGTGGCCCTAATGACGCACAAGCCTCGTAAACTTCTGTTTAGACCATCGACCAGGTGTTCTCATCTTGTCTATTTTTAACGCCGGTGACCTTGTGCTATCACATACTAATTGCTTTGTACTAAAGAAACCTAGAATCTTTCAATTGTGGTGAATGCTGAAATGAAATCGCCATTAGGATGTACTGATAAGTAACTACTGAACCGGTCACTACTTAAAGTTCATCTATTGATCTTGCAAGCCCATAATAAAGTGAAGTTTTCAATGTCTTTCTCGATTTCGGCTACGTTTCAAGCCGACATTTGAGTTTAACTTTACCTGAAGTCGTTTTCCGTCAAAAAGTGCTCTCCATAAAAATCATTGTTTGAGCTCAACACCAATGGGTAAAGTGGGATCGGACTGCGACCGCCGAACCCCACATGCTTAGACGATCGCATGTAAGTCAGCGGATGGCGATCGATCGGGGTGAAATTGAAAATGAATCGGTCGCTTCTATATTGTAGCTTGTCATCTGCCTGTGTCATCCAAACTACGACTGTTGCGGACGCAAGTCGGATAACCATTTTGAAAAAGGCATACCGACAAGAGTCACGTGTTCACTCGGATTGGATCCGCCACAATTTAATAAGATCAAAGCGAAAACGCCGATGTATTGATAAGCGGCGGCGACAGAACCTTACTACCGTCGTATAGCCAGAGAGACTAAATATGCCTGACACAAAGTACGATCAATAGGAAAACCGAAATGCACATAAAATACTAGCATATTATTGTAAACGCGCTTATGATCTCGGTTCGTATGATGGACGTGAGAGATACAATAGATTTTGAATACCGCCATTATTGATAGATAAACCTTAAACAAACGCGATAGCAGTAGCAACAGAAGAGCTATGACTTAAGGCGTGTAAGAATGTGAGAAAAAATTTGTGCACCAATTTTTACCAGATCACAACATGACACGAGTAAACCGACCAAACAAAAAAGGATGGTCATTGTAAGTATTGTCACAACCCAAACAATCGATGCTACGGCTCAAATATTGATTATTTAACCGTTGCGTTCAGGCTGACCTCTCCGTCAATCCAAAATGGCGTTAGCTACCATACTTTTTTGCAATTCGCGGCTGTGTATGTGCGTGAAACAGCGACCACCAAGACGCCGACTGACATCAAAGTACACGGCGGAATCAACGTGGCGATTCAAGTTGACAGGTCAATAGCTCGCTAATCACTTTGATGAGGCAAGTATGTGCATCCTATTTATGCTTGCAAAAAGCCTCTACGTTCAACAAACTGGCATTTTCCCTTCTCTTCAGGTATTTATTTTACGTTTTGGGGGTTCCTGACACACACTATTCCGAGGCCTCGTGAATAAATTCTATCGTAAGCAAAATACAGACATCAAAAGCATAGTTCAAACCAATTTGACGCAGTATTATTTCGAAATAAAAGTGGTCAGTCATGCAAAAGCAATTGAGCAGGTGGCTCATCCTGACTGGGGATAGATGACGTGACTGCGAAAGGATCCGCTTGTCTGACTTCTGGGTTCAAGATCATACCCTTAGTTCAAACACCAACACACTATATGACAAATTTTCGATTGATAGAATTTTTCGCTAAAATGAGCTCCTCCAATATGGGAAGTCAATTTCTCTATTGTTTTTGTTGTGGGTGGATGCAGGGTTTGTAGTGTTCACATTCACATCATTATCAGTTGAACAGTTGTCCTCCTGTTCTGGTGAGTCCACACCGAAAGGAAGGAGCACTGGACTGGAGTTTCGCTCTTATTAGGCCTCATTAACAGTACATACCTTGGCCGTGCCGCAGTCTGAACTCCACGCATCAGGCCAGCGTGTTACCACTACTCTACCAGTGCACTCTGGATACATCGGAACTGTTCACGCTTCAGTGATGTGACCCTTAGTGAGCTGCTCGCTCGCGCGCTTTCACAGCTTTCATTCTGCCTGAATAACCTACCGATTTTATGATGCATTTGCCTCCTTACTGGAATATTCGGTTCCCAAACAACCAACGTTCCCATTGTCTAAATGGTGACAAGGAAGTACTCTTTCTTCCTCTATTCGTTTGGCTGTGAGTAGTTCCGTGATTGACCGGAAGAATATGTTCCCGTACCACTCTCGTTTGGATAGTGGTCGCCCTGTACTGGCACAGTTAATCTACTTGGTTCAAACAGAAGCGTGGGAACCAGTATAAGGATTCGGTCTTATAAGTCTCACAGGGGTGTCAAAGTTCGATATTTTTGCGAGTTGAACTCCATATATCTGATGTGTGGGGTAAAAAGGTCAATACTACTCCTACAACACACACAATCGGTGCACGTCACATCCCTGCAAGCATAGTTGTATGTACACTTCACGCGAAAAGACGGGTGGCCGCAGATTTAAATCAGTCACCGTGAGTTAACATCAAATGCTAAATAGTGACATGCAAAAGTGTTCTTCTCGGGAACGCACGACAATTGGTTTTAAATCAAACAGTAGGTTAAACTCTAAATAATCGAGGCGAATAAGATATTGGTACCAAGCCAAACAGCTTCCGCTGTGGGATGACTCGCACACTTACAATCGAGATCAAACAAGCGCCGATTGTGTGTCTCGGCGGTAACTATTGAATACCTAACCAACTACATTGTACCGCATTCATTCATTTTGTAAAATATGTCTGCGTCTGAATCATGGCCCATTGAATAAAGTACCACCAGTTTCGCTCCCGCCCCATTAGGCGCTTACGTGGCCAACGTGTACAGAGTGGAATGTACAGGGGCTGCTTAATTACACGTCGCCGTTCACCTCCTCCAGTAAACTGGCGATTGCGCAGAAACGTAATTGGCATTTATACACTTGTTTCCTCTGCAACTTCGTCGCCACTATTTTCAAAAGACCGACCGAAAATTACTAACCATTCTTTCGACCCACCATCCCTCAGTGGACTGAACGTTGGAAAACAGATACACACACATCTATAGACAAAACAATTGGAGAAAAAAGACGGCTCATCCAGCGGCAAACATAAAAGGTTGTGATCTCGCACAGGCTAAAACCATGGTTAAAACAGCAGAGGATACTGGAAAACTTATGGTGAAATTCATTCCTCATTATCATTAGCACTAGTGGTTTGCCACAATTCTTTTGTTGTTGCTGTGTGTGTGTGCTGAAGAAATTCCACAAAAGCTATTTTTGTCCGCAGGCGGCGGATTAAAGTTGAGCCGAAATACGAAATAGAGTAGAGGAAGAATGTGCAAACCTCGGTCCAAATACTGATCTCATTCTGTTTAGTTCAAATGCTTTAAATTGTTGACAGATTATTTCTTAATCATTGGATAAGTATACAATAAGCAAAGGTAGCACCTAAGGTATATCTGAAGCCCACAAAACTGCTATCATTGGCGTACCTACTGATAAGATTGTAAATATCCACGAAACATTCGCTGTTTAGGGAACTACAGGATGGCGCTGAGCATAGAATAAAGGCAAAAGTAATAATCTAAAGTGCAGTATCGATCACCAGACAAGCCTGCGTGGTTAATGGAGATGTCTCCCTGAGTAAGTGAAGCCAGTCCATGCTAAAAGACACTACAGACAAGCCAGAGTGGGTTGACATACGGCATATATTCACACTGAATCATTCCTGTAAGAATCCAACCCACGTACGCTTTTCATAACAACTGCACCACTTTTAGTGCAGAAAATTCATGAGTAGATTGGGAAATCTGTGCAGCTGTAACACGACTGGGCCATCGGTAAGTGGAAAAGGCATGGGCACAACCAGAGAGAACCTGCTTCGGAACTCAGGAGTTCAAGTCGCTGTGCGAAATGGGAAGTATTTCAGACGTAATCACCACAAACATTTATCATGCAACCGGGTCACTGATGCGATAAATAATGGGGGAAGCCGGAAGCTGTGAGACCAACTGCCGCCGTTGCGCCTTGTGCTGTTGACTGGCCAAGCCACCAGAAGAACGATGGGTATACCGCACTCCAGTTTGTGATACTTTGAAGAGGAAATGACTGTGGAATTTCGTGGCGGCATTAGCACGCTTGAGTGGTGGCGAATGAGACCTGCCTATAAATCAGTCAGGCCACCGAATCCAGCAGCGTTGAATCGGGTACCATGTGTTCATGAGCGTGCTTGTCTGCGCCACGATGCTAACAACCACAACTTTTGGGACGCTCCCATGTTGTTGACAACACCATCGGCTGTCGCGTCGTGCGCATCGTTTCCTCCCCACCAGTAAAGCGTCACCAAGGCGAGCGGTTGCGCTTTCGGCACATACACACACCCATTTAAGGGTACAGACAACAATAAAAGAGGGTTGGAGACATGTTTCACATAAGACGATAAAAAATTTGACTGGCCAGACAAACTGTAGTGCCGGCTATCTTGTATATTTCTTCTTCAGGTCACGGGCACCATGTGCTGGTGCAGATAATTGCCCATACCCCAGGAAGAAAGTTATCCTACGGAACTTGGGTAATTATACGTCTGGCCTAGAGTTGTAATCCTTGCGTGAATTGTGTCTGGGGCGACGCTAAGTGCTTATTCGTAAGCACAGTGTGTCGAGTCTCACTTGATAAAGACCGCTGCATCCCAGTAAACGGGGGTTCTGGTTAATTGATGCATACGGTACCAACGGTTAAGACGTGTAAAATCTCGAACGGGAGAAAAATAGGCGATCACAGATACAACTGTAAGTTATGTAGTCCGGCTTCATCACACACAGACGAAATATGGATGACAACTAATAATTGTCTGGTAATCATCTCTTGCGAAGATCAGACTACAGGATCAAGCCCCGGAAATAATTCACGTGGGAATCCGTTCGGCATCAAAGAGAGTTTATCGACCAGTCTGTAAGTGTGTACACATATGTGCTCAGTTCATACTCCTGACTAAAAATGGACTAAAATCATAGATAAGACGCACTAAGGTTGAAAGGCCAAAGAGCAAAAGGTAGTGTATTGATGCCTCGCAGTAGAAATAGTGATCAGTCCAAGAGGACTGATCAAGTGGACGGAGTTTAGTGGACCAAAAATAGTTGTGGTGTGAGAGACAGGACTTCCGAACAGAAAACTAGTCCCTCATTTAAACTAAACGGTGTTGGACAGCTGACATTCCGTGAAAATTGATTCTGCTTTACGCTTCCGACATCAACCTTATGGGCAATCCCCTTCTGTTTATAAAGATTACGGGAACGCCCTTTGAATGTAATCTTTGCTGTATCACAAGTACTGCATTTATTCAACCTACGTATAGAATCTACGCCACATCTATGATTTGTTGTTTAGTAATTCAGCAGTCAACTTTTCGGAAAAGTTTTGTGAGAATCGGTAGATTTACCAAACTTTTCAAGCGGTCAACTTTGTTTCGCCAGGGGTTGGTAAGCGACAAGTGGTAGTATTTGCGGTGGCAAGTACTTGAACTGTGTAAATTATCTTTGTCTGGGTCCATAAAACTCGGGGCGAGATGGCCCAAGTGGTAAGAGCGCGAATTTACTGACCGGAAGGTCCGCGGTTCGAATCCGACCTCCGCCACTCGACATCCCCTGTCGCGGCTTGGGCCAACTGGCAGTATCCCAGCCCTCGTGCTTCCTTCGGGTGGCATGGCAGCTAGGCACCGAAAGAGTGCTATAGCTGAACCTGGCATTGTCACAGCCCTCGTGCTTCCCTCGGGTGACATGGCAGCTAGGCACCGGAAGGGTGCTACAGCTGAACGCTTTCTTTCTTTCTACAAAACTCGCTATTTATTCTTCCCGGCTGTGTGAGTTGATGCCAAGCAGTTTCCTGAAGATCAGTAACGTAGCTCACAAGGAATGCGATTGAACCGTAATGTTCAGACCAGCGGCTTTCTTCTCTTACGAAGTACAGATAGTCATACAAGATGGAATCGTTTTTAGGTCATTCGTTTCTGAAGTCTGGAATCCAGCTATCAATCGTTCTTGTTTACCTGATTGTCAAGATCGTCCGGCACTACGTCACGTTTGGATTTACAACTCAAGTAGCCATTAAAACAGGGATGACTCATTCAAACTGCTTGCTAGATGTCCCACCAATGAGCGACAGTGAGTTTGCATTCAATTGCGTGGAAGGTCGTCGCGCCTTGGGTTTGTGAAGGCAGGGTCACAACCCATTGAGAGTCCAAGCAGTAAAATATGATTCTCAAGAAAGTTTGCTGAGAGAAGTTCAGGACTGCCAGCTTTAATTATACACACAACTTCAGTCTGCGATGCAGTTTGACTGCACTGATAGAGTGGCTTTTTCGCGAGTCTTTGACCAAGGATGAACCCACGAAGCAAAATCAAAGAATTTTCTCTGGATGTGTGGTTCAATTCAATGTGAATTTCTAGGGCATCTACCAACTCCTATTAAAAACCCAACTTTTGACTATCTACTGTGTGGAGGTGAAGTAGAAGCTTAAGTACTTGTCGTTTGTGCGTCCCATAAACGGGATGTGCCGGTCCACTTTGAAATACACAGACGATTCACATCATCCCGAGGCGTTTGGAGTGGAAACAAAAGGATGACTGCTTGCTCATCTAAGCTTAGTTAGTAGTATTTGATCGGTTTGCTTCCTGGCCTTATTCACAAGAAACATGAACCAGTGAAGTAACACACTTGAATAATTAATAATGGTTCAGCTGTAACAATCTTTCATGGCCCAGCTACCATGCCATCCAAAAGAAGCACGGGGGCCGAAATACTGAGAGGTTGCTCAAGCCTGGACAGGAACAGTTGAGATGCGGGGGGTGGGTACGAACCATAGTCTATGAGTTAGCGCGGTGATGACCGAGTTATCTAGAGGTCGAAGTAACACACTAGTCATGTTGGTGCTGACAACTCCCCGACAGGCGATTACCAGTTTCATTCATCCTGCGGCTCATTATGTAGGCGTAGTCTCCGAGTTTTCATCAAACTTATGCTCTATTTGGGCACAACATTGTAGGTAATTGGAGAAGTACAGTTACCGAAAAACTATTTGGGTGATAGAGGAGGAATCAACTGAATCTCTCGTTTTTCAACTGAATTCGGTGCACTTTTGTCTAGGCTTGGGCAACCTAACAGGACCACGACCCCCGCCTCCCGGGTTGCATGGCGAACGTGTACTGCGATGGTGCCACGGCTGAACGATTATATCGTTGTCGTACTAGGTTTTGCTTGTCGTCCTTTCTTTGTCTTTTGCTGCTGAGAGGGACTAAACGACCCATAGCTGTCAACATGCTGAACTGCACAGGTATTCATCGCGAATGAATCCACGGTAAAAAAAACTCTAGACGTCATTTCTGATTGATGCACGTGAACGTCCCGGTCGACCGATAAGCATGACAACATGAACGGCCGGACGAACAAACCTGGTTTCACAAGTTTCAAAAGCGAAACGCCGATCCACTAGACAACCAAGTACCTCAACAAAACATGATCGAACTCTACGAATCAGGTTGAAGAGTTCACGTACAGCCAACGTCAAAGTCTATGAGATGGCGAAACAGAAGTCCGCACATCTGTACTTAAATTCAGTATGAATGTTCGGATTACCTACTTTTTCGACCCACAAGACACTGACTGGACCAGAAAGTCTGGCATATTTGAGCAAGCGTTAGAGTCAACATTTGTTGGTGTACTTTACTGACAAACTGAAGGCCTGTTGTCTGCAGGTCAGAAAAGTGCGCATTAGGGTCCTTTCTGTCACCTGAATTCGCCAGGCATGACCAACAAGATTTGAGGGCACCATTACAACACTTTTGGCCAGACAGACAAAACAACTTAAAGGCCTGTGTTAGAATTGTCGTCAATATCGAACACGCCATGCGGTGGACATCCCTATCTGACCTAGTTCCATTAGGTCGCGACAAGGAAGACTGAGTTACACTCAAAAGTGAACTGCGGTGTTGACAACACCGAACCAAGCAGAATTATACTGACCCTGATTTCACGCGCTGGAACCAGCTAAGGCTTCGGAGCTGAGGTCTGTCAAGCTACGCATGTCCATTTTGTCCGACACAGGCCGAACCAGCAGACAATACGTGTAAAGGAAAGCGATGCTTTCCTGTCAATTGTTCACGCCGAAAAGATATAAACTAATCTGTGGCCCAGTGAGCTGTCCACTACAAAGGCCGTTCAAACTGGTCTTCCGTGAAGTTGTGGGAATGCAGATATACTGATTAACGCTACCGCTTGACCAAGCCTAAACCACTGATTGCGCTAGCCTTGCGTACGTCAATGAGGACAGAGAAGCACATGCTAAAGGTTCAGTGAGTTACTGGTGACGGACATGCTCTGACCTGAGGATCTGGGAAAAAACGTTTTGGGATACTAATAGTTCAGCAGAAAAGCTAACTAGGATATCCGCGTTCATGAACGCAGTGCGTTGTTCAAACAGTTTGAGCATCTTATTTCGGACCGCCTCCAGAACCATAGGTTTGAAGCAGGTAAAGCCCGGTAAGATAATAAGACCTTTAGAAGCTTTCAGTGAGGAATTGAGTAAGCTAAACTACTGCGCACCGTGGAGCTCCCTGTACGTGTGCTCGTTAAGCGTGAAGGAGTAGGATATATTCGACCTCATGTGTCAGGCTACAAGAATAAACGCTGCTCCCGCATCCAATTACATCTGCCCCACTTGGTCCGGCCTCTTCTAATTACATGTCCAGGTGCCGACGGACAGACTGGTCGCAACTAACCGCAGTTCAGTTACCGTCGTTCACTTGTATTGCGTAATTTTGTCTCTGATTTATGTGCGCCAACAATTAAGATAGGGGACATCTTGCAAAATGTTTCGCCTCAAACGCTAATGCGTTCTCCATGAGAACTTCGTCTACCTGGGAGAGACTTGAGGATGTCACGGTCCGTCATTTCGTAGGGAATGTAACGTGCTAAATATTGGTAGCTCTCGGTTCCTCAACAATAGCAATGTGATAGCAGTTCTGTACTCAAAGACAGAGCTCAAGATAGTTAACTGATTAAGGCATGAACTTGCTGACCAGAAGGTTTGCGATTCGAATTCAATCTCTATATTTTCAACTGCTCGTGTCTAGGCTTGGGAAACCCGAGAGTATCTCAGCCCTCGTGCTTCCTTCAGTCAGTCAGACACCGACAGCGTGCTACAGCTGAACGATTACTCACTTATTGTCTACCTCAAAATGAGTTGTAGATTCAACACGAACAGTCCAAGAATTGCACTCATTCTAGTTAACTGCTTGTGGACAAACTGAATTTTGAAAACTACCGCTGAGGCAGTTATCTCATAGCAATTTTCTGCACGCAAAGGCACCATTCAGATACTCGACTAGAAAGAATCCTGTGACAATAAAACTCCCGAACCTTTGGCAGTAGGTAACATAATTCGAGTGTGAGGCTTTCGTCTCAAAACAACTATCCGGCACGCCATCACCGTTGTGTAATCCTCAACCGGGTGAGGAATTCAGATCAGAAATTGCTCGCTTATGAAACAAGTAGACAGTAAGTTTAAAGTAGTCACACACAGTCATGGAAGCCTTGATCGATCCCTTTCATTCAAAACATACTTGGTTTACTGAAGCGGAATTGAAAATCTACGCATTCTCAGTTCATTACCTTCAACAAAAAATAATAACAACACTTGGTTTAGCCTAAGCTGAAAACGGCGACGAATTTATCTACTGACGAAAAAAAAACAGTTCAGCTAGCCATGTATGCAAGAAAAGAGTAAAACACAAATGACATGCTTGTGCGCCCGCAAAAATGAAGGTGATAAAATAAATCCCAACATACTCCGGCGTTTCCAAACGCTACTGTTGAAAGTGCTTCTTCTACCGCTGGCCGACGAGATTTACTACATGCGACTGGGACTAGGGACTACGCTCAGCCACATAGTGTATATGACCGGTAAAGCTGGTGTTGCGGTTGTGAGGCGAACTTCAAAGTATTTGGATGGGGCTAATAAATAATATTTCTCCCGCTCTTACTATAACCGTATATGTATATATCGCCCGTTTTCCGAGTAGGTCCATCCACATTCAGCCTACACAAAATCTTTCGCGCATATGCACACATGCATACTGGTGTTTTCTTGTACTTAGGTGTGTGTGTGTGTGTGTGTGTGTGTGTGTGAACGCGCGGATAAGTACACGCCAGTTTGGGAATCGCACGATTTAATGCGCATCGAAATACGCGTGTGTGTGTGTGCTTGCTGAGTGAAACCGGACAAACTGTACTATCGCTACTGTTGCGTCCGTCTAGGGGCGGGGGGAGCGGAGGAGAGTACAGAAAATATATAATCACTGCAAAACTGGCGCCTTCTGGACTTTGTTCGAATAGCAAACATTCTTTTGGCCAAATGACATTTTTTTCCCGTTCAATTATGGCCACTTTCGGTAGTCAGTGTTATTCAGAGGAATTTATTGTAACGGTATGCTTTTAATGGTCAGCCAGTAAGTAACATGCTACAGTGAATTACGCAGGACCACTGACTCGTCACTTGGGCGAAGGTGGGCAGGTTCAGCATATTTCAAAGGCTCAGAATGAATACATGAATCATGCCGTTTTTAGATTTCCAATAAAGTGTCTTCCTACACCCTCTCCGATATATTCTTGATGGTTTTCAACCTTATTTGTAGGCCTCTGGCGTCTGAAAGTGGATAACAATATGCCTGCTGTTCTCTCAGCACTGTGACGAGACTTTTCATTTTTTGTTTGAATGACCACATACTTGTTGTCGAAGAAATACCAATGAAACCGACTAGAACAGTTTTTTTCGCCTACGGGGGATTTCCTCCTAACAGGATTCAATCTGACTGGCAGACGACGGTCGGCGACGTATGTCTCAGAGTTGATTTTACTCATCAGTCAGTCCTCAACTTTGTTAGCCCAGTTTAAAATACCTCAAGATGTGTTCAGACTTATCAAAACAGATGATTTGCGGATAGTCACACGCATTGTAGGAATACGTACCACTAATCGATTGATCACACTGTTTAGTGGGCGTTGGGATCATGGTCTTTGCGCCGTCAGGCCCAGAACGAGCCTGTGGCTACGACAGTGGTGCAGTCAACTACGCACGAGGGCTTGAGCCGTCAAGACCTCGATTCACCTGGGTGGAACTTTGGCGTAAACAAGCTTCAGTTGTCATGCCATTTTATCGGGACAGCAGTCGGCCATGAGAACAGTGGCTTTGACGGCCCAACAGAATGCGGTGGCTCCCCTTGTCGCAACGCGGACCAAGGCGACCTGCGGTGCCGCGCGAACGACCATATGACCGCTGTGTTCTTTGTCCGTTCAATTTTATCGGAACGTTAAAGCCCATTACGAGTGTAAACATACCAGTAACATCGTCACTATGCTCTGCAGTCTGTCTGAAAATGCACAGCCAGCTATGTTCTGGCAGTAATGCTTTAGGTGTGGATCCGACTTTCCTGGGAAAAGATGTATGGTGATGTTTTTCCTCACAGAGCAAGACCGGCGGCGTGAAACTCGGCTAGGTAATGCGTCCGAATCCTGGTTAGAAGATGTATCATCCATTACGTGGACAATTGAAATTCCCCACGTTTATTCTGCTCCTATTTATAACCCCCGCTCCACCTATGTGTTTAGTTCGTGTATGTGAACTGACGTTTGTTTGTCCTTAACACATCACTCATTTGGCCTTGAGTTCATCCTGCCATTTGTGGCCGACTTTGTGCACGTGTGACTGTCTCACGTGGGAACCTTTTTGCTCATTTGGTTCATACTTTTGTAGTCCAAGTGGACCATCTATTTTGGACGGGTATCGACCGTCGAGTACTGTATAGAAACCCAGCTCCGACTTTGTTTTGCCTTCCCGGAGGTTCTGGTGTTACGCGTCACTCAAAGTTACCGTTCGCCCGTTACAGAAGACCTTTACTTTCTTGTCAAATAGTACACGATATATCAAGTCTACACATTCCTGAGGCAACATGGTTTTCTCTGGTGAGTTACCTTCAGTAGTTTAAGCAGGTTCACTTGAGTAGGCTAACCACAACGCGAATCGCTTAACGTCAAGTGCGGTTCATCCGACCGGCCCGGTGCAGTATGTCTTTGACTCTGACGTTTCTTGCTACAACTGTTGAACGAGTACGTGTTTGCGTCTGCGCATTTATCTGTTGTCGCCACATCAAATACACATTAGACGCGGACTTCGTAGCACTCACTGCAGCAAGAAAGTGAACCTATAGCAGTAGGCGGGTATAGTGTCATCGTTTTTCAGTTGTGCAACTAAATTCCCAGACCAAGTATCTGTACCAAATCGCATAGGCGCTTTTATAAACTTGCGAGGAGCACTGGAACTGTCCAGCTTGACCAGTGTCGAAATCTGGGATAAGGTCTAGAATCAGGATCACTAAAATTGGTCTTGTGGTGTCTTCCGGTCATTGAAGGCAGGTTTGAACCCGTCATGCAAGGATGGGCACGGAACTAGGATCAGACGCACTGCTCAGAACTACGAATATTGATATGCGCGGCGTTCACAGTATTCTAATCCTGGTTCTACTTGGCAACCTAAGAACAACTTAGTGAACAACACCAGTTGCAGTTGCACGATTTACCTGGAATCCTGTATCCACGAGAAATTCCGGTACCACGCCTTCCACATTCCCAGGGCGTCATCTGATCAGACATTTGTTCTCGTTTTCTCATCGGTGGAAACGTGCTCCACAGGAGCGAACGAACTGGTGAACAGACGTAAGCACCGGAGAGATTTTTGGCCTTCCAGTTCTATCTGAATATCAGACAGCTGATAAATTTTAGATAAGAAGGTCAGTGTCACCAATGCGGAAACTTCCAATTAAATATACCACTAACCAGACGGTTTGTATAGGTATACTGGCACCCCTAACACTTGCTGGTTTGGTGCTTTTAGTCCAAATGCATTTGAGCTGGTTTCCAAAAACTTCTCAGGGTGGACATTAGTACGAAGTGTATTGAGCAGGAAGTCCATTTGTGCTGAGAATGTCCACTGCGCACATCTTCATCACTGTATCGAGCAGGAATCGCATTGTATTTGGTCCTCATGGGCATGAGGCTGAGAAAACTAGTGTACTGTCCGATCCATACTGGCTTGAAATGTTCACAAGGGAACTCGCATTCATCCATTGCCAACAAACTGTTGTATCAGTTTTTCATCGTCAAATCGAGTCTTCTAGTGCCCCAAATCAAATATCATCCGATCAATCGATTAATTCAACGTCGATTAGGTGTGACTTCCTCCACTCTGTGGATCACCGTAGCGGATCCATTTGCTGGAGCATACGTCTTCCCGATAAGAAAGGACACAGTGTCCAAGACGATCAGAATGGACAGGACACCAAAAGTCAAGTAAACTGAGCAAATAATCCATTCAGACAGCAGCTGCAAAATAAGCTCTCTTCCGGGGTGACAGACAACTTGTAGAGGTTTTTCGACAAACAACATAGTTGGTTAGACGGCCCCTCTATCCGATCCAACCCCCCACTGCAACCAGTGGATTTACTCCTCAACGGTATCAGCTAGTGCCCTAAGTAGCTAGATACCTACACTAGTTTCCAGATTACCGGCAAAAGAGTTTCTATAAGCTAAAACCAACGTACAATTTGTAAACCTGATGCCAGTGATAGCAAACACAATGATGACTCTGAAACAATAATTTTACCACGCCCTATCTCTGAATTCATATGGCGTTACAGTGGGCTAGACTAGTTTCTGTCTAGGTAACAACAATAGCTCAAGGAATTACCGCCTCAAATCAATCAGCTATTATCCTTCAACAGTCTGAGAATGATAAACAAGCTCATCAAAATGCCATTTACACTGTTCGCTACTAAAGGTGCGGTACTTGTTCAGACAATGTTTGAGAGAGAAAAATGCGGTTGTTTACTTTGCCTGGTCTCATCACTGAAGGCTTCATCAAGCTAACAGGCTGCTATCCTTACGGCATCCAAAAGCGGGTCCCTTGGAAGCTTCACAAAGCCTCCCAGGAAAGTCTCTCGTCAAAAAAAAACAGTTGGTGAAAAAGTTCGCGAATTCAAGAGCACACGTTATCTGAAATGGGGTTATAAGACTGCATTGAAGACTTTTACTGGAGTGTCTGGCCTGATATTGTTTTGAGGCATCATTCGAAGCGGCCTTCGTGTGCAGATAAATGTTGAACAATTTACGTATTTTTTCGCAACATAATGTGGGCTAGAATAGTTTCCTCAAACAGTGCTCTACGATAGATAATCGTTCAACTGTAACACCCTTTCAGTGCCAGCTGCCATGCCACCCGAAGGAAGCACGAGGGCTGGGAAACTGCCAGGTTGTCCAAGCCTAGACAGCAGAAATCGGGATATAGAGGTTGGGTTCGAACCACGGATCTTTCCGTAAACTCGCGCTCTAACCATTGACTAATCTCGTCCCGAGACAGTGCATAATCGCCACACATTGTGCACGACACTTTCAAGATTTATAACAAGACATACTGAGCGAGGCGTATCTTTCTGTATCTCTGCGCCAGACTCGGAAAAATATTTATGGCGCAATAAAAAAGCAGAAAGAGTAACGCACTTAGTCAGAATGTAACTCGGTGGTCAAAGACCAACTCTTTGTTGGAGAAACCTACACAGGCCATGATCCTAACACTGGATTGACTGGTCACTCTGGCAATAGTACATGTACAAATAGTTTTCGAACACAAAGTTCAAACTGGTGAAACCGTAAAGTAGCGGTTTCTTGATTTTTCCGGATGAGGTTTTATTGCCTCTTACTAATTTTAAACTGAGGCCCAGTGATCGGTGGAATCAAACAGTTAAACGCAGAGGAAACTCCCTTCAAAAATTCTATCGCTACACAATTTAACACCTGCTTGTAGGCAAGCACACATTCACAAACATACTAGAAATGTGGTCTACAGATTCGTAGAAGAGATCCAGTGGGAATGGAACTCCTATTCAGTTACAATCTTTCCGTCTCTCCGTATTTCCAGGCTCTGATTTACAAATGGTCCCTAAGTGTTCAGCACTAAAAGCTGATACTCCTACTCCTACGAACTCAAACTAGTTCTTCCCTAACTATTCGAAATCCCAGTGAGTGGTCGTACTTACTTTCGTCAGTAGATATGATGCATTATCGGAGGCAGTGAGGGAAGGTTACAGTCAATCTAAAAATGAGTCGGATCTTACCCCACAGCATGTTTTCGCCCATCAGCACCTGCCCAGGTGTAAGATCGCCTGCTGATGGAAAGCGAAATTGCTTATTCCTTCTTTCAATTCATATGTGGAAAGGATATCGGTATCCTTCACTTAGTATGTGTTGTTTTAAGTTGTTCTTGTAAATTTTCAACACAGCGGCAAACCAAGTTAGCACAATGTGATCTCCAAGTAATCTTTGTGACGGGTTGGTTGTTGTGCGCCGCTACACACCCTAACAACGCACTGATGGTGTCACCTCGATTGGTGATGAAACATTTGCAATCAAATTGACGAGTTCAGCGAACAAACCAAAAACCATAATAGTATTGATAATAAGACTACATATCAAAAGGATTGATTCACACAGCAACAATTTCAGGGCATATTAGTCGAAATACGCCCAGTTCGGGACGGGACTGTTTTTATAGAACAATCACTTAGTCTATATTTGTCAAGAGATGGCTAAAAAGACGTCAGTGTAAAAATTAGACGGGGAGAGGTTTGTGGTTCGTAAAAGCAAGAACACAAAACATTGTGATATACGAAGCAATCGAAAAAGGGGGAATTATGTTGAATTGCGTTGCGTCGGTTATGGAAAACTCATGTTCAATCGGACCACTTTAGCAAATCACTTAGCTGGTCAAATCCTCACACCCCAAACTTTATCACATTTAATATTGCTTTCAGGTAAGCTATCGATATGCAATAAGTTCTTTCCCCCATGTCCTAGTTACGCATTGCAGAAAATGGTTGTTGATGATTTTCATGTACGGGCTTGTCACGTTATTCCAAAGATCGATTTTCTTAGCAATGCTGATGATCTACTTGATTTGTAACTGTATTGAGAACTCTACAGAGAAATTATCACGTGAGAGAACACTTTGATGGGTTCAAAATTCCTGTTCTCGAGTTCATCAAGAGTGGATAATCCACACATGAGTGATGGATCGATCAAAGAGACTATTGAAGCTACGCATCTGTCGGGAGCATAACTTCTCCCAATTGACCAGTAGGATATACACAGCCAAACTGAAAAAACACCAGGGTTAACAATAGGTTTCCTTTGCAACCAAGGCAGACAATCGTGTTGGGCCACCCCAATCCACTTACGGAGAATAGTAATTAGCAATAGAATTATCTTGAATAAAACAACTTTTATCTCACCTGTCTACGAAAAATCTGGTCAAATTACATCAAAGCCTTGGATATATTCATTCTGAACAGACAAGTGTAGCTTTAACTACCTCCCGTTTTCAGACGATCTAGAAAGGTAGGCAAGCAACAAATCTGAACATTGTCCACACTTGATGAGCCCATGATCGTTTCGAATCATTCCACTATTGATTTTTCAGTTAACCATATCGAAACTAGATAAGATTGTTTGGCGGCTGCTTTGATCTGGTTCATGTAGAACAAACGTGGCTCCGAATGGCTCAACCACCAATATCCGAACTCCACTCAGCTGGCGTAAGCATACACACACACACACACATGCATGCATGCATGCACACAAAACCAATCAAGAAAATTAATACTCAGACTCTGAAAGCACAAACCGTTTGATCTCATCGTCGGTTATGTTCTTTTGGAGTGTGTGTGTACTGTTAGTTCCCTCGAAAACACACACATACGGACGTGTAATTCGTCCGCCTTCTGACTCTGATGGATCAAATAAAACGCCATGCAACTAATTAACGCCATCCCCGTCCCTCTTTCCTCAATCGTCGGCATTCATTTTTATCCGACGTACACAACATATAAAGCTGGTCAGGCTACCAGTTTCCGACAAACAATGGGGAAGTGTTCGGCTTGTACAAACATATATGCCCGTTTATTCCAGTTTGCCCGCGTGTGTGGAAGGCTGAAATGCTGACAGAAGCCTACAGACAACCTCAAACTCGCTGGAAATATATAACAACGCGCGGGGAAAGCACAATTATCGGGCTAAAGAATGTATTTCCACATGCTTGATCGATAAGAGATGGTAGTAGCGCCATTATCTATAAAACAAACGGATATTCAAATGGTTCTGGCGGCATCCGCCTCTTAAAGAAATTCCGTGAGAGAGCTATTAGTGGCCAGAAGGCGAACCTTTCGCGAAAAAGGGTTGCGAATATAAAAAAAATGGCTTAGACAGTAGTCGGACAAACATTGTACACGTCTCAAAAACCTCGACCTGCCAAGCTTTATCTTGGATATGGAATGACTGATACACTTATAAGGATTTCGGCCGCATGGTTTTCGATTACTCATCTGCCCCACAAACCTACCTGATGAGCACATGGTGTGAGTGGAATGACGGGTTAACTGTGTGCTCACTCTCACAGGTAACAAAGTTCACCTATTTTCACAAAGGAGACTACTCACAAGGTTGCTGAAAACTCTTCGACAGCCCACGACCGCCTTCGCCCCTCTTGGGGCTCATCAGGTTGTCGCAGTCCCCGAGTTTCCGTCAACCTTATGATCTACTTGAACCCAAATTGGAATGTTTTCGAGAAATACACTCATTTGCAAATCAATTTGGTTTTCACGAGAAACTATACAGAATCTCTCGTTTATGGTATTCTACAACTGAATTTGGATTCAAGTAAAACATATGGTTGACGAAAACTCGGGAACTGCGCCTACATGATGAGCCCTAAGAAGGGCGAAACCGGTCGTGGGCTGTCGAAGATTTTTCAGCAACCTTGTGGGTAGGTCCTTTAATGAAAATATACTGCGATGCCTCGAATATCGTGCCAAGTGAAACATGAGGCGGCCTGTGCGCAGCACATTCAGCTGTAGAATATCATAAACGAGAGATTCAGTGAAAACCAAAATGATTTGCAAATGAGTGCATTTCTCGAAAAGTTCACCTATTGTTCAGTCTAATGTAATTGACTTCGTCCATGAGAAGGAAGTTGGACGTGCACGCAGTCTCTACATGGTTTGTTTCAGCATTCATATTACGTCAGTTCGATCTCATCGTAATACAACCGTCTGATTAACGCCCATGGGACTACTGTTTTAGCTGTCTTTGTGTTTGATTTCCGCGAGAAGATCGGAAAATTTTTATGGGATTCTCCTACGAAATGACTCTGAATGACTACCGCGAACCCACAATGAGCGGCTGTTTTGGCGGTCAGTTTTCCAATGCATTTTACTACCGAAGAAACAGCGGTTGGGCTCAGTTGTACACTCCTAACACGATTCGGGAGATTTGTCTTCTGGCTGCCGTTGGTTTGCAAGTGAGTTATCGCTTTTCACGCACTATTGCCAACTTAGTTATTTATATACTCTGGTGATATAGACCATACGCTTCGAATAGCTCTCTAAGAACCGGTCATCACGCTTGATGTCATTCTGCGCTGAACCTGTATCTCTCTGCTGATCTGCATACAGTTTACAAACAGGATGATAACGACTAACGTGATTCTTTCGCACAGAGAATCCCTAAAAAATTATTCATCTTCTTAGCGCTTCGGTGATCGTGGGTTTTATGGACCTCGTCTGAAGCCCTTCACCCTCTGACCTAGTTTCTCGAGACAAAGCGGGGGCGCATATTTGCATACAGTTAGTGGTAATCATAGTTACTAACGTACTGTATTTGCAACAAATAGTCTCATTTGCGTACAAATTCGGTTTTCACAGGAGATTCAGTCGAATCCAGATGAAACGTTTGTCGCAATCTGTCAACTTTGGCTTCAAGCGGAACATAGAGCAGATGGAACCTCGGGGACTACGCGGACCTGATGAGCCTCAAGAACGATGAAACTGATTGTGAGTTGTTTCCAGAGACTTTATAAGTAGTGTATCAGGTCAATAGAAACAGTGTATATTCATTTCGTTTTATATTCGCCGAATGCAAGCCATTAGGTTCATCTCTGTCGCCTGCAGACTACGTTGGTATTACACGTATTCATCTATGATAGTATTGTCACCCAGTAATCACTTTCCTGAATGGTTTGATTGATACTTCACGCTTCTCTCATTATCACGCAGTGCAACTAGCCGATCCAAAGCGTTGCTGATCGTCTCGCCTCTTGTTAAATGACCAAGACGATATCAGCTGTTTAGCCAAAAAGTCACTGTGGGTGAATGAAGCTCGAAAATGTAACCAGTCTAAAACGGTAGTTTTTAATCGGTTGATGGCCTAAAATGATGCAATATTAGGTTTTGACATGACCATTCCGTGTTACCAGGAGAGAGCAATGAGAGAACAGGAAGTGTTACCAACGAAGTGGCTGAGTACGAGTATAATGGTTTCTGAATGTTTCTAGTGAGTTATGTAGTGTAAGATACAAGAGTCCTTTTCGTTCCGTGGTCCTTGCTGAAATTTCTCTCCAGATATGGCAAACCGGAATGACAAAACAACTTGTTCTATGCTGAGGTTACCTGTTCATTCTTAAAGAATCGTTCAGCTGTAGCAACTTTTCGCTGCCTAGCTACCAGGCTGCTCAAGCCTAGAGAGGAGTAGCAGAGAAATCGGGATTAGGATCTAACCACGATCAGAAAGTT
The DNA here is from genome assembly GCF_000715545.1 of Opisthorchis viverrini. Classification (NCBI taxonomy): domain Eukaryota; kingdom Metazoa; phylum Platyhelminthes; class Trematoda; order Opisthorchiida; family Opisthorchiidae; genus Opisthorchis; species Opisthorchis viverrini. The sequence goes on along the minus strand of NW_008751858.1, from coordinate 539,580 downwards.
CGCAACTAAAACCACCGAGATAAATCGAAACCAAGCCAGCATATGTTGAAAAGTCGAGAAGGCCACGCAGCTGCCCCATCTTTATTCGGAATCGTCCACAGTACGCATCTCACAAAACTCCGGGTTACTTCGCACCTGCCACCTACGGGCTAGCAGTTTGACCGTCGTCCACGAGCCTTCTCCCTCTAAAATATCCGGCATGGGGTGATAATCCCCTCTCCGAGGGTGGTACCGAATCGGAACCAATGATTAGTGTGAGCCAAACACGAGAATACGCAGCGCAGACCAGTTATTGGGGTTTGGAAACCGTCACTTGACACTGGAGGAAAAGATGTTCATTGCTGCCCAACTAGACGCCTAAGCTGTGAATATGCAGGGACAAGTAGATGTCAGATTTCGAAACAATTTGTCCAGACCTCCAGAAAATAGGAGAGCTCAAATAAAAGATGATGGCTTAACAATAGAAGTCCTAACATGGAAACACTCTGCACATGTCTGGATCGATTGAATGTTCAAAAGCAGAAACTAAATTGGAATAATATTTGGAAACCGATTAAGTGTCGGGATGGGACACATTAAATAAGAGTCTCGTTCAAACAGCAAGTCGGAATGTTGATTGAACTTTTGCGAGGTTCGTTATGTGGTGTATGCTCTGGCATGACATTCGTCATACGCCTTCTTCAAGCCAACTTACGAACGCAACGATTACCGTTTGGTCATGCTACGGGACAGCGGCGAGCAAGTTTATTGCCTGGAAAACAAACGTAAACATAACTCTCTCCCAGGGATACTAGATCAGCCAAAAGAAGACAATCATAGAGGGTTTGATTTAGCACTTTGATTGGACAAACTATGCGTAGTGACGATATACAGACGAATTATACGCAGATATACATACTGGCATCGATGCACTCTCAGTTGTATGTTAGGGATGGCCCAACATCAAACAAAGGATGATATTCGGACATCTTGTGTAGATCGAACACCATGATTTTCACACTTACATAACAGTCCGAGGACATGGTACTGGCTTTGTAGCGATTGCCTCTGGGCTCAAGCATCCTGAATGCGTCAAGTCGTGGCAATCAGCAGATCTGCACATGCATGACCTCTGACCGTTGCATTTAGACTAAAGTGCACAGGGTCGCGCACGGTGGCAAGCTTGATTCGTCTGTCTGTGTCCATGGGTGTGCGTCCTCGATTCCCATACCGGCAAGATCACGTTACAAGGTACGAAATCAAAGCATGGAGAACGCAACGGTTATATGATAGTTGATCTAGTGAGTGAAGATCAATCTGGAATCACCGGCTTTGCAGGCTCAGTGTCAAAATAGTCAACCACATTCACTGCAGCTGGATTCCATTACAGCGACCGAATTGCCTGAATTTCACAGAGTTTTGGGAAAAATTGCCTGCCTAGCTGCTTTCTGACTTGCTAGTGTTGTAAATCCGCGATGGAAGCAATCAAACGTATTGGTATGCTGCCTTCCCATTGCTAAATTCAACCAACTCTGGAAAGATTATTACGGGTAATAGATATTAGAGCACAATTCAGAGAACCTGCAACTTATGCCATATATGGTGGAAAACCTCACCATTTATTCTACAAGAATCCGAACTATATGGGAAAATGTCGGTAGCTAGGCAGCGTATTCTATAGAGGAAAATGTCGGGAGCTCAGGTAGTGTAGATGGTGGTCATTGGCTTGTTCGCTGAGCTGGGCAATTTAATTGCAAACGTTTCATCACCAATCGAGATGACATCATCAGTGCGTTATTGGTGATGAAACGTTTGCAATCAAATTGCCCAGCTCAGCGAACAAGCCAACGACCACCAGAATCTGAACTCCTTTCGATGGTGTCCCTTTTGAGGGCGATACTACGACTCGTAATCCAAAGTATTCAAGGTGTCGTTACGAAATATTGGTAACTATGGCGTTCGTTAGAGTATTTCAAATCATAACGAAAGCAAGGTTAATGAAGTGAACAAGGAATTGAAAGAATTATGTTGATACGTCGTCTGAAAAATCCACTGAACAACATATCGGTTCCAAACAAGCGAATCACCTTCATTTTTATTTACTCGGCGAGCTGCGATACGAAATGCACACAAAAGTTGGGTAAGAAAGTAAAATGAATACGCAGCAGCGAGTCACGTGTTCAGCATCATAGACACCAATGCAGTTGTGGTGCTCAACCGTACAGTTAAACTGTGAATAAAAGTGAGAACTGTGTGCGAACCTGCCCCGTCCGGCTCGCGCTGTTCTTCCAGTCACATGCAAAGTGAATCAGATGGATCTCAAACATGAAGACATGAGAGCCAAATGGCGCTCTATGCGACTGCGAAAACGTTTATTTACACGCAACATTCTGCCGATTATAAACTTATGGCCGATAGGAGAATAACACTAGTTTTGGAGTACGACAAACGGACCAGCTTAATGTATGCCTCGTTGCCGTCTTGGGTAGCGATCACCTACACTGTTGCCGCTTACGCATCCCCTTATTGCGCATTCACTATCATAATCTCCCTCTTGCAACGATGCTTAAATTTCTGGAAAGGTTTGAATCAAAATGATGAGGTTGCGCAGCTATGAAGAAGACGCCTCTCCAGCTTCGCAACGGTTATAAAAGCACGAATAGAACCTGACCCTTATTAAGAGCGTCAGTGTCTACTGACAGTCACATCAGAAACAGAGGATCAGAATACACTGTAATGGTCCCCATTGTCGAGCCTCAACCTTCAGATCCGTGACAAGAGAAATCGACCTGTACTCTCTGTGATGAATGAACCCGCAAATCGCCGGAAGAGCTGTTGTTCTGAGGGAAATCACTTCCTGTGTTCATGTTTTGCATGCCTCAAGAATTTTTCGACAGATACAATGCAGTGCCATCGTAACACGTTATAAAAAACAATGTGCTAACAGTTCGTTTTAGTTGAGTGTGGTTATCAACGTTTCACGGATCCGAGAAGAAATGCACCTGACCGTTGAAGAATAGTGGATCGGTCAATAAACCAATGAAAAAAGTATGAAACTCTTTCGTGAATTAGAGGAATTTCCTACGCATTTAGGAAGTTCAAGGGTAGCTGAATTATAGTGAAACTCCGTGAAGCACTTACCAAATGTTGTTCACTAAATTCAGTCACCACGGTTTTGTTTCCAGTATTGACATGTTGCACATTTTTTGGTGCGCCCTCTGTTCCATTCAGTGATTCTCGTGAAGAGTGATTGTTCACAGGACTAGAATAGGCAAGGACCATCAGACAGGACAAAACGAATGCCGATTTGGTGAAATTCATGTCGTCTGATTTTATTGAATTTTTTTACTGTAGTGGGTAGGATTCAGTGAGAGTTTGTGAAGTACACGACAATTTTCTCAGATTCGGAATCAGTAAGGTCCATTTTGGCATGCACGTCGTACGGACTAATAGGTCTTGCAACAAGTAAGGTCCGACGGCGACCAGAGGACAGAGTCAGCTGCTCGATTATCGGAATTCTTACTACCATCCACAGGCGTTTGCAAAATTTATGCGTAGCGCGCGAAGGTCAAAACGCCGAGTAGCGTATGATTGGTCGACAAGCCTAACCAATGAAATAGCGGGCTCGTAAGCCAGACCAGGTTGACGAACCTGCGCTGGCCGTGTGGAACCGCGACTCGATCAGCTGACAGCTTGTGTGAGATCCGAACTTCTACAGATCAGCGAGATCGAGAATAAAGAAACAACTCTAGGGGTCACGTCTTGTTTACAGTGAATATCTCCTAAACATGAATGAACAGGGTGGGAGGGTGAAGGTCACATAAAACTTCGATTTGAGTGAACTTCGTACGTCGCAGCGCTGTGTTCAACCGGTTTCATATAAACTTCCAGAGTAGACTTTTCCAGAAGAGGGTGATTTCACTCCCAAGGTAATTAACAATTGCTTGTAACCCACGCAATTATGCCAATACGTATAATGCTTTTGAGAGTGGTTTTGCTAGTGCATTTATAGTATAAGGAGACTCCAGTGACACGGATAACAAAATACCACGTTGTAATCACATACTGAAGTCACTTATTATAAGTGAAATGAATTAAAGTTTCAAAAAGCGACTGCCCTAGCCACAGGCACGTTTGTTTTTAAAATGTTGGTTAATCAAATTGTTTGCTAACTGACTACTGCAAATCGGACTGTACTTGATGTCTTAAGAATGGAATCCGTCGACTGAATGTACGGTATACAAATACGACGACAGAATCATATGTGTGAATCTTCCGAGGTCCATTATGCATCTCTACAGAAAATTATGAAATCAAATGTATTCCAACCTTATGGGAAACAATAGCGAATAAAGATGATTTTGTCAGACTTATTTGGTGTCTTAGTTTTCTAAGAGTTGGCAGGCCTTTTGGGTCCATTCAGCATTACAGAATACAGTGGAATAAAGTTTGGTATCGATTAATTTTGCAGCGCAGACCAAACAGGATCGTCAGTTCCCAGGAATAAGTGATGTAATTGATACAATCATCTGTGACAGATGTATACCAGTTGTGTAAAAGTACCAGAATGCAGGACCGATCGCACGATTCCACCCCATACACCAAAAGCACGCGATCTCACCTTGTAAGTGATCAGTGACCATGGAGTTTGTCTGGGTAAAGCATCAGACGGGACTACTTAGAGGGAGTGTTACACAGCTTTATCCGTCGTGATTGGATGTGGCTTTAGGGAGTGTCCATTGTATCCCTGATGTTTCAAGCAAAGGGTTGAAATATAGTCTATAAAACCAAGAGAATGAACCAAGGGTTTAATTTAAAGCAAGAAGTTATCCGTCGTAATCAGTCAAACAGGCTACGACACACAGATCTGGTAACCTTAATGGTGTAAACATATAGAAGACTGTTTAAAGTAGCGGTTAGCTTACTTTGTAACCGTTATCCAGGACACTAGTCGTTCCGATAAGCAGTTGAAACTTGAGCATATGCATCAGAAAACAGCCTTGGGAACACACTGGGGAAAGATATCCAAGGATTTAACTAGCCCCATGCATGATACTAGAGCAATTAAAACGGTTCACTTGATTAACGGTGAAGGTAATAACTGAGATATCTTGAAAAAAAAACGACTCGGCAAACGTGCCTTGTGTTCTGTGTGTAGCATTCGGACATCTAAGGCAGATCAATATGATCGATGCAATTAGGAGAAAGGGCCACGCTGTTGAGCAACCGAAAGTGCCATTTTTAGAAAGCAAAAATGAAACAAGAAAATCCCTACTCAAGATATGCAGCGACGAACTGAGATGAAATGCTTGAGACGAATACTTGTGAGCAAATGGATGGGTGTTACCTCGACGAAAACAATAAACAGTCGGGTTTGCGTCAAATTTGAATACTCAGCCTCCAAAAGAGTAGATTCCTGATTGGAAGGGGTTTTTTGAATTCCACTGGTTAAGCCAATCGTACAGTGTTTAAAGATCAGATCAGACAACAGATTCATTGCATGATAAATGTAGGATGCTCTGCGAATGCATCTGAGTACTTGCGGACTAAAACTGACGGTAGGCTATTCTTCCACAGCCTTAGTTCGAATATCTGCCTGTGGGTTTACTGTGGCATAAGCTGTCTCAAAGCTTTTTCGGAGCTTCCATACTGTCAATTTGGCTACATGATCCGTCAATCAAACAAGATAATAGATTCCTCCTTCAAGTTCACACAACACTAATTTGAACTTTTCTCTTTCGTGATCTGATGTGACTCTTCTGGTGAGTTCATACCAGAAGGGGGCGCACTGGACCCGAGTTCCGTTCTTGTTGGAACTCACCATCAGTACAAATTCGAAGAGTTAAACAAAAAATTCACGTCCATCCCTGGTCGTGCCCGAGGTTTTGACTCCCAACACATGACATTCGAGGCCAGAGTGCTAACACACCTCCACCCGCACATGCTGGACGCCCTTGAATCACCACGTCTGAACAGGCGAATGTGTTCACGCTTGAGCGATAGGATTTGTCTGCTCGAATCCTTGAACGACCTCCCGCAATGCCAATGAGGAACTATGGTCCAGTGCTTCCTCCCTCTGGCGCAGACTCACCAAGATAATTGGGCTATGATAAAAGGAGGCGGACTGTTCAAACGAGACTGATGTGAATGTAAATCTTAGAAGTAACATAACCACCTTCGGCTAACTATTTTTCATTACTGCCTCTACTACGTCCGGATTTCAACTTATATTTCTCTTTGGTGGTCGTATCCGTCATTGACTTTGCCACACTAGCCGTCCCGCTTAAGAATCGTGGACCAGCATATGCGTGTGTTACCACACCTACTTAGTCAATCCGCGTTCGTTCTCCACTTGCCCTGAAATGTCCTGCTATGACACCCAAATGGTCGCATCATCAATCAGAACCCATATACTGATCTCGGAATGGCTATCATCACACTAAAGAGGTGGAGGTGCTGAACTCAAGTTTCAACTTTAACGTTCATTAGCACTGCATACTAGACCGCCATTCGACGCTTTGAGCATCACTCAAGCGTGAACACATTCGCCTGTTCAAAAGTGATGATCTAGTGTGTTCAGCATTTGCTGGTTGAGGAGTGTCAACATGATCGCCTCGCGTATCAGATGTCCGGTATCCAACCTACGGGCACGGCTAACAATACGCACCGATAATGAGTTCGAATTATAGCGAATCTTGAGTTCAGTGCTTTCTTCCTTTCGTATGAACTCACCATAATCGTAACGTCAGGAGAGGAGGTGCAGAAGGACTACTCAAACCAAAGTGACGTGCATGTGGATAAAGAATGGGAAAATTATCAAAGTTTCGCTTTTTGTTAAAATTGATTCAATAACCGTTTACATAGTGTAAATTTCCACAGAGATGAGTTTATTTGCTTACACTCCAGCCCTCTCATAATCATATTAGCCAGCTATGCGCCTAGGTATTATAACAAAGCTGAAAGTACCTGACAGCCTTCCCAGTTCGCATATGTAGTCCAGCAACAAGAAACAGATATTCCGTCATTTCACACGGTGAAGTTTACGAAGAACACCCGGCATCCGGTTGCGTTCAACTGCCTATTCGTGTTATCGGACTCAAAGGGAGACACACACGCAGTATTTGGCTTAGGCGTGCACACTAATGCCTGTTTTTTGTTGTCTATTTACCACTCTCATTTTACGGAGTGTTCAACATGCCCGGTACGGATCTCATTAACAGATTCTTCATATGCATTTTCAGAGAGTCATTCTTTTGGTCTCACTATGCGATTCTAAACGGAAGCAAACGTACAAAAAAGATCGTAAATAACTGCAATGCTGGTCGTGTATTCTTACATCTTCTGTTTATCCTGCATCCATTTCGTTGAAATTATACCCATCAGCTAGCAGTACTTTCATTTTACCGTAATGTCACTTCTATAATCCTCGTCAATTTGTAGCTTCTTCAATGCATCTGACGGTCTCTTTGCTCAGTGCAGAACTTTGCGTGAAAAGATGAAAAAAAATATGGATTTTGTCAAATGTGAACCTGGTTCTGCAGACAATATCTACGTACCATCGACTCCGCAAGCCAAAGAATATTACTATGAGCTGATCAATATTTGTTTGAGTCAAGCAAACTCGGAAGTGTAAGATTGAGACCCTCTGAGGCTTGCCTAAGTGAACAACTGAAAAAACAGTTTGTACTTTTTTTGCACCGCGCCGTTGTACCCAAAGTTTCGAACTAATTCCGGCCAGATTAACAACTTCAATCCAACAAGTAAGGAGTGTTAAACAAGGTTGGTGCTTTTAGAGAAATACACTCATCTGCAAATCAATTTGGTTTTCACGAGGGGCTCAACTGACGCTTATGATATTCTACAACCGAATGTGCTGCACACAGGCCACTTCATGATTCAGTTGGCACGATATTCGAGATATCGCAGTATATTCTCATAAAGGAAAATACTCACAAGGTTGCTGAAAACTCTTCGAAATATGAAAATATACTACGATATCTCCAATATTGTGCTAACTGAATCATAAGGCCGCCTGTGTGCAGCACATTCAGTTGTAGAATATCATAAACGAGAGATTCAGTTGAGTCTCTCGTGAAAGACAAACTGATTTGCAGAGTGTATTTCTCGAACAACTTCTGTTTGTTCCACACGTTGTCGGTTTGGTATACAGCTGCGATAGTGGAGTTAGCTAGAGGAAAGTTAGGTGAGACGACTGGGTTCTATGCTCTTCAATTTAAGAGTGAGCAATTTCAAGATATGATGAACATGCACTGGAATGACTCAGTTCCCCTAACTTAAAGGCATAAAGTCCTCAGTAAAGCATCCGATCTTATGCTAACACTTCCGTTTAGATACGCAAGGTGTCCTGTAAACAGCCAGTGTCCATCATTTTGGGAATACTGCAAACTGCACGCTACAACCCTCATTTGACCCATTTCTGTCTAGCTGCCCCCTTACTTGCATTCTATACCAGACAGCTCAACTTGTCACGACTGGGTTCTATGCTCTTCAATTTAAGAGTGAGCAATTTCAAGATATGATGAACATGCACTGGAATGACTCAGTTCCCCTAACTTAAAGGCATAAAGTCCTCAGTAAAGCATCCGATCTTATGCTAACACTTCCGTTTAGATACGCAAGGTGTCCTGTAAACAGCCAGTGTCCATCATTTTGGGAATACTGCAAACTGCACGCTACAACCCTCATTTGACCCATTTCTGTCTAGCTGCCCCCTTACTTGCATTCTATACCAGACAGCTCAACTTCCCCGGTACGTAGGGACTACTTAAGGATTCATCTGGATATCGGGGTAACTTGATATATCTCCAGTTCCGTCCATCCATCAATGCTCGTTACCAGAGTAACCCGTCATAAGCTGTGAACAGCCGATTTGATAGCTGTGGATTACCGTGGTCAACAATGCACTTCCGCTGACACAAACACGTGTAGACGCCCAGTGCGCATTCAGACATTCGTCTTCTCTCTCCAGCCATCGGTAAAGAAAACTTCACTAAAGGGAAACAATGATTTGAGGACGTGTACTAGGATAGACAAACTCAAATAATTGCGGCCAGCTTCATTCAAGATCACCTGACTGAGCTGTACTGTCAACCTAGAATAGTGATTAGAATGATTCGGATGACTATTTTACATTGCGGAGACGGTGAATGTCAAAAGATGCGCGCATTTTCATTCGATTTATTTCAGCAAATACGGTTAGACTTTTGCGAAGTTTGAGCAATGATCAAACAATAAGCGAGCAACATGATACATTTCCAATATTAGCTGGTGAGAAGAGCTATTGAGAGTGAATAGATTCTGAGAAGGACAATGCACGAGGGAACCATTTTGTATACTTTCATAGGTAGTCTCTCTAATAGTGCTTTACTGCATTCTACGACTTGAAGCTTTTGTAATCAGTAAGGATTTGTGTTTTATGCACACCTGGCAAACCCGTCTACAACGGCAAGTTATCTAAAAACGACCACAGTTGATGCACACTCACTTAATGTATGAGTTCATCATCCCTCCCTATTAGGACGATTTCCGTCGGTTTTGGACGTGGAAAGTATGAAGAGGTATACAGAACTCATTTGTACTACCCACGGCTGGTTCAAAATTGATGAAATGACAAGTGATACGCTCAAAGTAAACATTACCACTCTCAAGCAGAAATGTCAAAAGTGGAAAACTGCAAGATTTGCCGAGTTTCATTTTGTGAAAAATCAGTTGGTCTAGCATGGAAAACCGCGAGCTCCTGGTTGTTGTTGGCCACCACCCGGTGTAACAATTCAAATATTAATAAAAGAGGTCCAATAGTTTGGTCTAAAATACTCTTATGTAAACTTTTATAACGCGGCCTTAGTTGAAAGTTGGTTATCGAGGACTTCAAACTAAAGTTCTAGTTCCAAGGAAGTATGTATATGACGAGATCAGGAGCACTTTGGGCCTTCTGCTGATACACATGGTTAGTAGTGGCCAGATATGCCAAAATAATTTATCAAAGTGTATTTTGGACCATCCAGATATTTGAAATATTGATAAAACTTGCGAATACGACGTGACATACAGTAACACTGAAATCGGTCACATGCTCAACACGTGGCTGCCGCATGACATACTTCCGTCCATTGTCTGGGCCGGCTTTGTTCTACTAGCCTGAAGTTCCTACGGCACTGTCGCATCATATATATATATATATCCACTGAACTGAGGGTAGCCCATCTAATTGCCATGTGAATAGTAATATGATCATCCGAGGTCGCCAACGATGCGATTCTGAAAAAGTTCAGTTAAGCAATATTTTACACTCAAAAACAACGAAATTATTAGCCTGCTTGATGTTAATGGGATGATCCTGTTCGGGTAAAAGAAAACAAAGCTAACCGTGAAGAACTGCAAAACTGAAGGTTTTCTACACAAAAAAGTGGAACATCATGCGTTATTTCACCGATGGAAAAATAAAACTTAGCTAGCAAGGCAACCCGGAACTGGATGACAGTTTTGTCCTGAACGGCCATCCTATCGGTTTCTCACAGAAAATCATGAAGAAGGTACCAATGAAATCGAGTTGGTACCGGAACAAGAAGGCAACAGTCTATACTGGCTTATAAAAGAATACTGTTCTCTATTAATGAAACTACAGTGGCTCCGGACAACATTGAGAATAAATTATGTGCTAGCAAGCTTATAGATGGTCACTCCACCTAACCCTATTTTGAACATGTTACGGAAGGGTAACCAACCGCCGTCTACATGTGCTTTTCGTGATTGTTCCATCGAATACATGAAATAGGACACATATTCGATCTGATTCAAATAGATGGCGTAGTTTGGTTGTCCTGTGGAATCAGTAAGTCTAATTCAAGCTTAGTTGCAAGCGTATTATATTGTCTCTTCTCACGAACACCTTTGGGTAGGGTACCAACTCCCCAATGCCCACCCAAAGTTTACACAAACTAAAGTACTTGTTTTGATGTAAACAAAAAATCCGATGACGCAAACCTGTCGTCCTTGCACACAAGTGACCCGTACTAAGCTTGGATTAAACTTACCCAACGATCGATGCCATTACAAACGTATATTTCCCTGCAATTTATATAACTATATACTGCTTTGCTAGTCTCCTTTCAATTCTGTGATGAAGACTGCTCAACCCATTGTCTAACAGGGAAGTTCTCCATTTTCAGTAAACTTTTTCATAGTTACATCCTCCAATTTGAATGCGTTTTAAATTCCCAATGACCAGACACAGGAAACAAGATTTGGTAGCTATTCGAATGATACCATCTTAGTAACAGGAGTGAAATTTTAGGTCGTAAATCTTGCTGTCACTGAAGTAAAAACAGAAAATTGCTTCCTCCGTTTTCCCCAACAGGCCTGTGCTTAACCCAGTTTCCCCAAAATCGTTTTTTGTTTTGCTGGATGGCAATCCTAAACCTTAGTATTTAACTTCAGCATAGCACTTTTTGCATTTTTATCAGCTCTTCCGTATTGTCGCTTAATGGACAAGAACAGTTCATATTACCTGTTATATATATATATATATTATATTATTATTATATTATATATATTACCTGTTACCAACTCGTAGCAGATAGGTTGTCCCCTAATTGCTGCGATTTAGTTATATGACCTAGCGAAGAGAGGACATCACTGGGAAGATATCATTCAGCCACCTCGGAACTTTATTGGACATCAGTCAGCTACCTAAGCTTCCGTGATTGATAGCATTGCTAAAGTGCACTTTTTGCCAAATATTTTTGGTGTTTTCTTATCTGGTTTGCCTTTGAATGTCGTAATGAATCCCAATTATGTTCACCAGAGCTTTTTCATTATGCCAAAGCGAATATTCTGAGCTAGATGGTTTCTGTTTCCGGTGTTTCCGGATGTCGCTTCTTTGTGTTCCGGCATCCATAGTGAACCTACGCTGTCAAATTTACCGTTCTGACTGCGATATCATGATGTGAAATGGACAGATTTGCAGGAAAGCCATCACAAGAATAGTTGTTACTCGGATGTGTGCAATCGTGATAAACTTAGGCAGTTCAGATGCGACATTTCCAAAGGCATAATTCACAAAGCAAGTGTGTTTCATCTTTCCTGTCCTGTTGTTAATTGTTCCCTAAAATGGTACTGTACTGGTACCTGGGGCTACATTTTTACCCACATTCAGACAATTCTGGTCCGAAAGTTTCCATCATTGTGGCGGACTAACTTGTTATATGCGCACATGATAAAACCGCACTGATAGGAGAGTTCCCCCATGGTAATAGGCATTTTTGTCATGAATTTTCTTTCAGGAAAGTAAATCAGTCATACGTTGAACTGGGAAACGTCATGTCACGACGGTACACATTGCTATAGTTTGCTATAAGCGCTTCTACAGCTGTCGAATGGTTTCGATCTTCTCGGGCTCCCGTCACTGAGTTTGCTTCAGCTCCAGTTCGCGAAGTATACTACAAAGTCAGCTGCATCTCATTTACGATAGAAACAGCACATATCAATGACAAGCGAGTCCAGTGTGAGTGCAAGAGCAGCTTATTGTGCTGCTTGCTTCAAACTGAGGACACTGAACGCGGTTAGATAGACTGTTTGTCGAGGCTTGAAGACTAATTTGTATATACCTGAGGATGTCAGCGCTATGTGACGAGCAGATGCTGCACGCAAAACCGATGCATGACGAACAGAGTCATCATTCCTAAGTGTGGGTATCAGGAAGGTCAGCTTCCTGAAAGCAACCACTGAATGCCCGGAATCTACGGAGACTCTCAGCTCCGCTGGGTGTTGACCAGACAGACAACGCCCCCTCAATATGCAGCGCGTCACAGCCTTGCATCAAACCCAGACAGCGCGAGTCAGCGTTGATCAAGGACAGACAACGCCTCCGCAATATGCAGAACGTCGCTGCCTCGTACTAAAGCCAGACCGCGTGCGTCAACATTGGACCAAGTTCAGACAGTGTCCTTCCAATAAAAAGCTTGAGGCCGTTGTACTTTTCGCACTCGCACGCGCTCGCGCTCTCGCAGCCACTTTTTTGGAGTATAGCTATTGTGTTCCCTCCCGACACTAGGCACTGGAGCGGGTCAGCAGCAGATACCACAGGTCGGCGAATCAGCAGATATAACATTATTCAAATGAATATGCTACTAAGTTACTCCATCGCGTTCCAAATGGTACGATATTTGAGGCACCAAAGTGTACTTTTCTTGAAATGATGCACTGTTGTAGACTTGAAGTTCATCTATGATTCAGCTGAATCTCCCGTTAAAACCAACTTAGTTTGTAAATAGTTTATTTCAGGGGAGTCGTCTTTGATTCTAAGAGTGTGTTCTATTGAAGTAGATTATAACGGGAAACATTCCATTCCTGAGGATTCGTTTACAGACCACAAAGTGAGTCTGGAATAAACCCTGTTTCCCGGAAAAAAACATGTTGCTTGGTTGTCCACCGTTTACTGAACTGAGTGTTCTATACTTCGAACAAAAAACAACTCTCCGCCAGTAGTCGCTATTTCCGGATACTCATTGGTCCGTATTCGAAGTTGAACGGTTACCTTGAGGCGGAACAATGAGAACTGTTGTGTAAGTTAGTTGTGATGTGTACTGTTTCGGAGACTCCTACAGCTAGGGATAACCGATTTTACAAGGTACCAGTCTGAAATTTTCCCCTCCCCAAGAAACAGATACGTGGAAGATGAAATTTTTCGGCTGTCAAAGATGTATTCAATGATAAATCTGAGCAGTTTCTTCACATCCAGTTTTTCTCTAAATTAATTAGTAGGTGTTCAACAAAAACAGGGTCCAAATTCTCGAAAGAAAATAGTTAGGCAACACGGTTGTCACAATGGAATACTTAGATTTGAACCCAAAACAATATTTCCATTTACCTTCTCCTTTCACACCTATTTCGCTTCATGCCACAGTTACCCAAGCGCGGCATCAAAGAAGACGACCGTTTGTTCCTCTTCACCCTCTCTATTTCCACGGGTAATCTGATATATTAGTCGTTTTGAAGAGACTAAGCGGCATCAAACCCCATTCACCCCCTACTTCTCCCAATTCGTTTGAACGCACGCCCATGCGTTAATTATCGTAAATTACGCCTTCTTCCCCCACTCAACAATGTTTGTGCAATTTGAACTGGCTACTACTAGTATTGCCTCTAGTAACATCATTACCAATATCATCGTAGATCAACCGTAGTTCTTCCCGTTGTCATTATTATCCTCATCTCCAGGCGCTGTTGTTGCTGTTTTTGATGTTGTTGTTGTTGTTGCTACTTCGGTCGTAGCTAATGTTTAGTGTTGCGGCCATGCTGGAGATAGAAGCATTTCCGTCCCGCTACTTTTTACCCTTTGCCTGACTTGGCTTGGGTGAACGAACCCCATAAACCATTGTACCCGTACCCACACACACAACGCACACACATCCAGATATGAGCGCGCCCCCGGTCATTCACCAACCAAAAACCCTGATGGCAATCATAGGTCAACATGGGCATGATCAAAAGTAACCTACATCTCACGCCAACAAGGGGAAAGGGTCCAAAGAGCTCAGAAGGTAACCGTGCCTGGCGGCTAGAAATAAGATGAGTGTGTGTGCACATACATAAAGTACGCAGAGCATAGTCGTTTGAATGTGTGTACACCTTGATCGCAAGCAATGGGGTGGTAATGTCAAAAGCCGATCTACAGCAATGGGTGTTTTTTGAGGATGCATGTGTTACCGGTAAATATTACTAGCTCGGGGCACCGGTAAGTTTTCTTCCTCCATCGCTTGGTCACTTGTTAAGTTCGTGCACGTACTCCTGTCTCCTCTCCCTCCCTCTCTCTCTCTCTCTCTCTCTCCCGAGATCCTTCCTGGCAATTTATGACGCCAAGCGACACAACCAACAACGATTAAATAGTACGTCGTTGTTTGCGGCGCACAAATTGACTTATGAAATGCGAACAGACCAAAACAACATGTATAATCCGAATAATACCACTGAGAACACTTTCGCACACCAAACTTACAGTCATTCAACACTAGAACTGGTTATTAAACCTGTGGCGCCGACCGCATCGCTGTTTGATCAGCCACAGTTTGGCGTCCAAGGTAGTTTTACTGTATGGGGAATTGTCCGTAATTTATACACACGTCTTGTAAAGGCGCCTGGAGGTAATCCTATGTTTATGAGGTGCGTACAACATTGAGCGATCAACTCTACCGCTACTGTAAGATAACAACCTGGTTTTTCAAACATACCGGAAGCAATTTACAAACTCAAAGAACCTTACTGCAAAAGCGATGTATGTTGAACATTTACGTGAAGGGTTATCAGATGAGGCATAACCAACAAAAAACGTGAAGTGATGAATTCAGTGCTTTGGAAATGGCGTGGCGGTTTCTGGTTGATAAGTTGAGGAATGAGCATGATCAATCTTACAAGTTAGTGCCAATATTTGGAATCCCGTTGAACATGCTGCTAACAGATGAAGACATCAAGTCCATCACAATAATCCGTCACTCTTGACGTGCCGGTCCAAGACATAGTGCTCAGTTTGTTACAAATTTCGCATTTGGACAGCCACACAGAGGGATAAATTAAAGCAAGTGTGTGCGAGCGGATGCTTCTATGCCGTCAGTTTAACCTGAGCCTATGCGCATTAGGCTCTCTTTTGTTTTAGGTGGCAGCGACATGAACATTATTCATGCACAGGCAGCGCATTCGCTTGGTGATAGGTAGGGAGTAGTTTTTTCATGGCCGAAGTTACTACCTGGATGGTTGTCGTTATGGGAGTATAACTGCAGTGGTGGTCACGCGTGCCGTTTTCAAACAGAAGGATGAACTGATAACGGGAGCACTAACGGAACACAGATCGTGTCATCAAAAGAGCGTGACACTGTGGAAAAGCCATCGAACCAGCAACATGCAGCATACCATTCAGATCATCTTGGATCAAGCTTAGTAGCTGCAATGTCACATCTGCTAAGTGACCAAGACTGCTCCTTATTTCTGCATTTGGTTAAGTTACTTCTTCAGTTGTTTTAACTAATCACTGTTGAACTTAAGCTCCATGCATCAAATTCATTTGAAGCCCAGCTATTAGCTATTTTAACTATAGTTATATTTTCAAGATCCCAAGATCAGATCTGTACACAATTATCGCTGGTTCTGAGATTGCTGTGGCCGCTGAAATTTAGCACAATACCGTCATTCATGCTTGCTCACCTGCTGAGACCCAATAAAACCAAACATAAAGTAGATTAGGGTCTTCGTCAAGTAAACCACATGCCACGCAACATCAGGCGCATCTTCACGTAATGAGTTGAAACATAATCGACACAGATAATTTACTGACACTTCTCGACCACCGAGAATTGCAACCTTGACAAGTCTGAAAGTGTGTACTTCGTGCTCTTCGATCAATCATTTCACATCTGGTCACCGTGATCTGCCCCGTCACGGATGCAGGCTTAAGCAGTTCAATTAGTGGAACATTGTGACCGACTGATATCGAGGGACTTAAAGGACGTACAGAGCATCTGGACGGTGCAATATCAAAATGAGCTTGGGTGGAGAAGATCCAAGTAACCGGCCCTATTAAAACACGTGTGACCTTACAAGGCGATTGATTCTCACTTGACATGTAATCCACCCGTACAAATTGCTGGATAAACGTCAGTTCACGTTTCTGCGAATGCAGCACCACTGGTTTGTGGGTGCGATTTTTTAGCGAACACTGTGGAGGCGCAGTAATCTGGGTTTAAACGATCGATCAAGGCACTTAAGGGACCCGCTTTGAAGTGTCCCGACCAGCTTTATCATAAACCCACGTTGGCTGACGTCAAAAGTTGGACCAGACATTAACTGACGAGACCAATCAAGAAATACAGTCAGAATTTGGTTCACATATTGACCATGCATACAGCCCAGCTACATTGGCATTCAAGTGGCTGAACAGCATCTGTGTAGCATGTTTGGTATCTTTGATCCATTCCGCATATTGGTAGAAAATCGTGTCTCGAACGCCTTGCGCGCCTCGATAAAATCGGACGAGTTGGAGGAGTTTTCCGGTCTTCCAGTCTGGACATTGCATGTTCTCACAACCGCGTGGGCAACTGCACGTGATGCATACACGCCCATGTCGTTGGGGTACGACAGCCCTCCGAATGACTGAGTCGGGTGATTCTAAGTGCACCAGTGCCTAGTGGTCTCTGGAGTGTGGTGCGGACACATTAACTTGATCAAACTGTATGCAGCGAGTGCACACAGACAGGATTAATTGAGAGCGGGTTGGGCTCACCACACAGACAGCCAATAGCTTTCGGTGGGCTGGACGCTCTGCGATGAGTTGACGGGGCACAGGCCGCCGTTACCAAGGCACCGGAGAGACGACCTCAGTTCGACTAAAATGCGAGTTTTTCCGTGTACATGAGTACACCGGTCCCACTGATTGCCTTCCCAGGAAAAATCGAAAGCTTGGTCGTAACACACTTTAACAATAAACTCAATTTTGTAGAAAATACGGAAAAATATGAATTTTTCACTTGGAAATCTCAGGCCCTTTCACAGCACAACTCCAATGCAGTCTAGCAGTTCCACAGAGTATTAACAAGCGCCGCTAAAAATAGTCAATACCCAAATCATTTGACGAATTGCTGACTACACTTATGGGATAATAATAATCTAATACATAGTATATATAATAAAATAATAATAATGAATCATCTGCATCGTAATTCACTAGAAATATGGAATGATCCGTTCTCCGCCTTGTGGGCAGCATCGGGTAGCTTCCTTTTCAATCGTCACTCGATTGGATCACACGTCCGTTGAAGCTAATGACCGAAATATGCACGGCGGTATGTGTTGTGCGCTGCATGAACCTACAGGGACCGGAGCAAGTAACTCAACAGCTCGGCTCACTACGCTAATCACCAAAGTCCTGCAACCGTCATGCCTCCGTCTCCCTTTACTTTTAGGTCATGAGGATGGAAGCGCCCGAAAACATGTTCTTCATGTGCTTCCATCGGTCGTTCAAACCAAGGTTATTATGCCGTCCACTTAAGTGTACTCATACATTGGAGGTCATCTCATAGCAAAGTGTCGGCTTTACCGAGTGTCAGAATTATATCCACTGATTCTTCGAAGCGACCTGTGATTTTTAGATGCCATGAATAGTTCCATTGTTGAAAACAATCGATGGAGCCTGCGTGTTATTTGAGTGCTCTTTCAAGGTCTTCTGTCCTCCGGGTTTTCTTCCAGCAGCACCTGTTTACCAGAACGTGCATAGCCATCCACTCATCACCATATAGCTAATGCATACAATAAACATCGGCTGAGTTCAGCATCGTGTTGAACATTTATGGGAAGATTGATCGTTGGGTCCTCATGTTCGTTAATGCAAATGGTTGCATTTCTCTTTGCACTGTATCGATTTGGCATCTAGCTAAGGTGTGTAGCGGACTAGGACCTTACCAGCGTGTTCGGATAAATTAACAAGCAAAAGTAACCAATACAAAATCAAAAAATCACAATAGGAAAGGAATGAGTAGTCAAATGGGGACTCACGAATGTGTAGGTCCAATAGTCCACTACACCGATCCAAATGCAGTAACTGGCTGTGAGGGAATATTCCCTTGTCGGAATTTCCCACAGATGGTTCCGCGTGCGTGATATATTCCACGGTAGGATAATTATTCCCGGCTAAAAAAATGTCACAGGGGTTTATTGTGACGTTCAACAGTTGACACAAACACAGAGATTTAGTCCCACTGGCTCAGCAGTCAACAAACAGTTCAATGGAGCGTAAATACACTCGTTCAGCAAGAAGTCAACAGGTCGCACCGGGAAACTGTGTATTCGTAACATTAAAACAAACATCATGATAAAAAGTGAACGACAGTTACAAAGTGTGGTTTAAGTTCAGGAAGTACGGTAAATGTGACAACGGATTATAGACACGACAGATGTGACCTTAGATAGTAACTATGCTTAGGTGGCACGAACGAAAGCGTGTGACGATCCGGGCTAGAACAATAGTTCGAAAGATGTTATTGTCAGCATCTCCGAGGTTTCGGTGCCCACAGTTCGAAAATGTCGGTTTTTTTTCTGCGATATAATCGAAACTTACCCTCGGTGTAATATAAACTATAATTAAACCATCAAAAATGGATCCAAATTCCCATGTGAACGTGCTGGCTAACATAATTTACCAATTTGGGAATGGATAAAATGGTGAGTAGTACAAGCATATTGATAACGATTCACCAACGTTTGTGAACCTGTGCACCAGACTTACGATAGTAACAAATGACTTGTCGATCTGATGTGCATTCCAATCCTAACAACTAATGACTTATTCAGGGAGTGTGACCGCTCCTGGATATACAGGCTCTTCTGTCAAAGCAGTCGGTGATCCTAACGGAGAACTCGGAAGGCTTCGAAGCGCGGGTTTGTGATTTCCCACCGCCTAGACAGTGATTTGTTCAGATCACCAGAAGGTCATGCAGACCGTATTAAAGTCCTTGTGAAGTTCGAGGTTCATCTTTCCTAGGCTAAAAGATACAAGCAACATCGGGAAGAGTGGGGTTGGAACAAATATACGGACTAAACTGCTTAGAACAACGAATTTTATGGTGGATGCCGTCCAGTCTATGGACTTAACATCAACCGGGGTGTCGCGTAAATTCTGGGGTGAATTCGACTAATAAATGCGGGGTCATTCACGTCACATCATTAAAGCGGCCGGCCGGAAGTCTTAAACAAAAGTAGGACCAGCGAACCACACTCATTTGCATGTGGATTTGCTTTTTACAATAATCTCACCCGGAACCCAGCTGAATTTATCGTTTATGATGTCTTTAGGAAACTGAGTATTCTGTACAATGACTGTCTCATGTTCCAGTTGGAACGATATTCGGGAGATCATGATACATGTATAAAAATATCACAGACGAGAGACTCAGCTGGGTTCCAGGTGAGTCTCCCGTCAAAACCCAATTGGTATGCAACTGAGTGTATTTCGCTAATTTCGTGCAATTTGGTTTCAAGTAGAACATAAGGTTGATAGAAACTGAGCCTACCTGATGAGCCCCAAGAAAGGCGATACCGGTCGTGGGTTATCGAAGATTTTCTAGCAGCCTTATGAGTAGTATATTACGGCTATACGACAATAGAACCAGTTTGTGTGAGAGGGAATGAGGAAAATCAGTCAATCATAGGCGAGCGCGACTTAAAAATTTGTGTAGGCGTGAAAATGATTCCGACCGGTCGAAAGCATGGTGTTGATATGTTACGGGCGCCTGGAATGGGCAAGTACGTCGGACTGCGGAAGGCACTATAAAAACCGAGCTGACCGTTCGGATTTGTCAGCCATTTGAACAGTGCCAGCCTGTCGCAACTGCCGATAGGATTGTATTCATCTGTTGTGAGCGGCTGCGTGACCTCGAGTCACTCGAGATCAATAACTGGTTTAACAGAGGCGAGATAATTACTCAAGCGTCAGTGGTGGCTACTAACAAAAGCCACATGATGTGACCCAAATGCACCTGTTTATCTTTGGATTACAGAATTATGGGCCACACTGCAGTGCATTAACGATACGCGATCTCCAAATGACTTAAACTATGTTCTACATTACGCTCTGCCAGGATGGCACCGATTTTTTCCGCTTGTAACGCAAAGTCCTTGGGTTTAAAACGGAAGCGTTCGTTGCATTATCAAAATTTCTTTGATGTGGCGGCACATTCACCTGATTCGCTTAGAACGACTTGTTCGAACGCTCAATCGACCATTTTTTTCATGCTTAACGGAATAAACGTTGTTGTATTTTTAGCATGTACTCAGTCTGATTTTGCAATCAGTTTAAATATAAAATCGGTTTTATTCTGGGATCCTTTGTAAATCACCATGACAACGGAACAATGAGCTTGGAGTAATTTCATGTGGAATTGTGCTACTGGGCCCTTCTTATCGCAGAGAGCAGTGGAAAAGACGCAGTTTGAAGGTGAATGTAATGCGACTCGGGGATGAATGTGACATGCAATAGGGAAAAAACTGGGTTAATTTGGATGAGATGTGAGAACAGGAAACCGATCGGTTTAGCATAGGACAGGTCTGTACCTTGAGTTATACAGTTATTAATATCCAAAGTCAGAAAGTGATGAAAGATGGGAAGTCTGTGGAGAAGTGATGGTGCGATTCGATGACCTTTCGGGATTTCAGAAAGCACCACATGGTGAATCGAATCGATATTTTGAAGGGCACCGCAACCAAGCTGACTGATCACAAGTATTCAAGTCAGTACACTATATTAACTTCTTCGGGCCGCAGTTCGGCTTTGGACGAGTGCTCAAGGATAACTTTTCATCTAGGGAAACCACTTGTACTAGCTAGATCACCGTCGATTGTTCCAAAGTACCATTTCCAGACGTTGTGCCCTAGGTCTCCACACACGAAACACTCCAGCCCACTGAAACTGATGAGTTTCTAGTGGTTCCGCGGTGTTCAGAACCCCCAATGTCGGGGGGGGGGGTATTACATGTATGCGATAAAAACTGAGTCATACCTTTTTAAACCACTTGTAGCCGCTCAAGAACAATATTGAACCCATATTCTCGCAGCTGATGGATGGATCGAAATGACTTTAAACGACCCGGTGCATTGTACTACGTGCACCTTGAAGAAACTGAAACTAGAATGAAGAATGTAGAACCATCTCAGAAATATCGTTTTGTTTAAAGTGGTTCCTTTGATATAGATTACGCATAGAATTTCGATGCTTTGTGGTAAAAAAGTGTAACATTTTGAGCGCTATCAACCCAACTTTGTAGTCAGGAGTTATTGTACCCTAGTACATCCGTAATTCTGCATTTTGGCCGACTCAGCACTCTATCATTTTACAAAGAGACTAGTAAGTGGTATGGTGACAGGCTTTAATACTGCTTTCCATTTTGGAACACTTCACCCCACTAAATTAGACTCGAACCACCAGTGATTCAGATGTTTGGCTCATCTACGTAAATCCCTTCAGTTCTTATGTAACACTCGATGGAGCCATTAACATGGCGCCCTTTTCTGCCAGTAGACAGAAGAATATTTTAACAAGTCGTGACACAAGTTCATGCCTATCATCCCCACACTGATTAGTTTATGCTTTTTCCACATAAAGATTCATTTGTATTCTTATCAGCGACCTGTGAGAAGACAGGTGGCTCGGAAGCACAAAAGTTTTTGATACAACAATGGACCCAGTGGTTATTCTGGAATAGAAATGGAGAGCTACTTGTCAAGTTAGGGACTCGATATTCATTACCAGTGATTTGTAAAGATCCACGCCAGTCGAAGTTCTCTTTGGATCTGAGAACAAATGTATGCTGATTGTCGTGCACGGATATGCAGAAAAATAGCAGCTGGTCTACTGAGTGCTTGCATACATGTGAAGTACGTACATGGCCAGATGCGGTGCTGCATGAAAGACTCTGATGCAGCAGATGTAAGACCGAATAAGATCGGCGAGCAAACAATCACAGGTCTGCTGGAAGCAACCAGACAGCTTAAACACAACCGCATAACACTGAGCACTAGTATAAGCTCTTGTGTCTCACCCTCCAGCTCCCTCACTTTTCAGCTTTATACCACACTTTTTCCAAGGAGAAATTACCATGCTCACTGCGAGGTGTTGGATCGGATTGTCAGACAGTAAAACAGTTGTATTGTCGTCTTGTCATGATGAAGTTGAGCTAGCTTTAATTGGTAATCTGAACACACCCACCTTTAGCAGATATTGTCTAGAAACGGGGGGGGGGGGGGGTTA
>NW_008751858.1:485330-516698 GCF_000715545.1 Opisthorchis viverrini | reverse complement strand
GGGGGGGGGGGGGGGGGGGGAGATTACACAGTCAGTTTAATGATGTTTCCTTGGCGTATGAAGGTG
The DNA here is from genome assembly GCF_000715545.1 of Opisthorchis viverrini. Taxonomy (NCBI): domain Eukaryota; kingdom Metazoa; phylum Platyhelminthes; class Trematoda; order Opisthorchiida; family Opisthorchiidae; genus Opisthorchis; species Opisthorchis viverrini. The sequence continues at coordinate 516,632 of NW_008751858.1, read as the reverse complement.
AGGATGCTGATGACCGGCTAGTCTGATTCTGATCAGGCCGCCCCGCAAACTGCACACATCGATGTGTTTTTGCTGTGACAGCCAACATCGTTACCAGTTACCATGACTTGACAAGAGTGTGGAGTAGTAAAACAGGAAAACGAAGTGTTCCACGCTGTACATAACTCCAGGAGTTAGATTCTGTTTGGCTCAGCACTGAACTGGTCATGTTGCCCACCCGACTGAGTTCCCATCCGACCACAAAACTTGATCTGCAGCTGCCTTGAAGCAGGAATCAAACAGCACCAGGCGAAATTTTTACCTGTAGACTCAGCAAAACTGTTGCAAAGCACTTAATTAATGTCTTGGGACAAAACTATTGGAAGCATAGTCACTCTTTTTCAGCGGTGTGCATGTGCTGTGAGCATGTCCAACCCATTTTACTTTCGTGTATTTACGCTAGTCAGTCATAATGTTCCCGTCAATGCGATGTTTGACGCTGTGTTGATTCTCTGATCTAATTACTTTCAGTGGAAGTGAAATTATGCTGAAAAACCTGGGGTGATTTGATAATTCTGTTTTGGGGTGTGTTTGCGTCTACCGATGCCTGAAAGCCTTTCCCCCAAAGGAGTGAACCGGGAGAGTTGAAAGTAAGATGGTGGGCACTATTGGTAAGTTGCCGCAGTAAGTTGTATCAGACAAAGTGACTGGGATGACGACCAGGTGTTTGCACAATGATAGGGTTGTTTCCATTAGGAAATCAGTTGTTCACTTCATGACGCAAAGATTGGAAGGGGTACGTAGTCTATTAGACTAGGTTTCATTGCATAGTAGTAATGTATAAGCAAGCAAACGAACCACTTCCAGGGGTGGATACGCCAAATATCAGCATATGTAGCTGAGAAGTTTGATATAAAATGGATTTACTTGGTCTTCCCGTTCAAAATATATCAATTTGCAAATTTCACCGGTTGCGTAAAACTTGATGTTTGGGTAGAACATAGGGTGGACAGAAATCGACGACCCCGTCCATCGGGTGAACTCCGACAAGAACAAAAGCAGTAATGAGCTGTCAGAGTTTTCCGCAGTTTTATAAGCATATCATGAAGTATTCTGGTATGCTGCCTGTACGTTGCCCATGTCTCACTGTCAAGCACTGATCAAGTCAGTAAACACAGCTGGGATCCTCTGTCCACCCGTATATTAGATCTGGCTCGTTCATACAGGCGACCGAATGCAGGGCTAGCCTAGGCACACCGAGCATGCAGAGGAATATCGATCGGAAAGTTTGCAGACAGGTTACTGCGGAGCTCGCAGAAATCCTTAGAACGTGCTATGCCACAGCCTCAAATTCTAAACCCTGTGGAGGTTGATGAGTGTCTTGGAAGCTTTCGTATTCAGACCAAACCTAGACTCTGACTGTTTGCCACAGGTCCACCTCCAATTGTGCAAGTGAGATACAGTCCCTGCAAAAAGCGGCATACCGAAATTTTGCTTGCGCTGCATTTTCGGCCATGAAAACTGACGTTTTGGTGGCCGTCTAGGAGATATTGGAAAGGCACGCTTTTGCGCTACCATGAAACGCCTCCGCGCAAATCGTCATCCACTTAAAGCACCCCTGCTAAAGAAACAGGCAGAGACTTTTGTAACACGTTCGTTCATTCACACAAAAAGGTCACAAAATAAAGAGAGGCAAATCGGAGTCTTAGAACGGCAATAAATCTCAGAGTTTTGTTGGTAGTAGGAGCTAATTGAGCGGTCCTACATCGCAAAAGGTCTTCCGTGAAATTTCTCAAAAATTTCTAAATTCTTCCTGAACATGGGGACGGGATTCCCTGTGGTGAAAGACTTGTTCCGCTCCTGTTTCACGCTGCTAACCCACTTGTTATTTGTCCGAAACTCACAATTTCTGTGACGCTCACTTCAACCCAACGGAACAGTCAGTTAACATGAAATTTTGAAGCAGAACTCTCCACGCAACACAGTAGCCAGTGTAACGAATGATAATGTCTTTGGAGACTTACATCTTAAGTATAGCGCCATAGAGAAACGTTGCGTTCAACCGATCAATGCAAATGGTCATTTGCATCTCATCAGTGTCATCTAATTTTGGTATTGATTAACAGGAAGAATTTAGTTAGCAAGCCATTCTGTTGTTTTCTCCAACACGTCGAATAATTTTTAGAATTATCTAAATACGAATCACCCTGAACTCCTGGCAGTTGAAGCACTATTGTTGAACGGTACACTCGCACTCTAATGAGGGTAGTTCAGACCTGATTAACCCGGAACCTCTTTTTCTGTAAGTCGTGAAAAAAGTTTGTGGAGTTGAATACATGTTTCGTACCATCACTGAAGCCAACGTTTACCAAGAAGCACTACTCCATTGTTTTGTGCTTTGGATAAGCTGAACTGTTTCGGAACAATAGCCTGGATTTTGGTAAGACAGGAAGCAGCATTTGACTTCGTTTTGGGGAGAAGTGTTACCCGTTAGGGTAATGACGGATGGGCGGAAAGTATAAAACCCTGGTTTTACTTGTACCTTGGGGATACCTAGAATTATATTTGCTGGAATTCTGGGTTAAACTCCAAGTAGCTGAGATGCTCAAGCCTGTGAGTGATCAATGGAGAGCACTGTTTTTATTGCAAGTCACCCGATTTGTCTTTAGCTTAGTGGGTAGTGTAAAGCCTGAAAGATGTCCGAAAACATGGTAATCGTTTCTGACAAATACTTCCATTTTCATACAAATTTGGTTTTGACTGAAAAATTAATTGAATCCAGGCGAATCTCTCATTTACGATTGCATGCGTCAACTGGAGGGAGAAGATAGGATTGACGAAAACACCGAGACTGCGCACATCTTATGACACCCAAGAAGAGCTTTATCGAAGAGTTTTTTCAACAACCCTGTGAGTAGTGTGTTGCGCATAGACAACATGGGATTCGTTTATTCGTCAGAAAATTGGTCTCAAAAGCAGCAGTATGTTTAATCATCTTTCAGGGTTTTCCATAGAGGAAAATGTCGGTAGCTCAGGTAGCGTAGATGGTGGTCGTTGGCTTGTTCGCTGAGCTGGGCAATTTGATTGCAAACGTTTCCTCACCAATAACGCACTGATGATGTCACCTCGGTTGGTGATGAAACGTTTGCAATCAAATTACCCAGCTCAGCGAACAAGCCAACGACCACCATCTACGCTACCTGAGCTACCGACATTTTCCTCTATGGAAAACCCTGAAAGATGATTAAACATACTGCTGCTTTTGAGACCAATTTTCTGACGAATAAACGAATCCCATGTTGTCTATGCGCAACACACTACTCACAGGGTTGTTGAAAAAACTCTTCGATAAAGCTCTTCTTGGGTGTCATAAGATGTGCGCAGTCTCGGTGTTTTCGTCAATCCTATCTTCTCCCTCCAGTTGACGCATGCAATCGTAAATGAGAGATTCGCCTGGATTCAATTAATTTTTCAGTCAAAACCAAATTTGTATGAAAATGGAAGTATTTGTCAGAAACGATTACCATGTTTTCGGACATCTTTCAGGCTTTACACTACCCACTAAGCTAAAGACAAATCGGGTGACTTGCAATAAAAACAGTGCTCTCCATTGATCACTCACAGGCTTGAGCATCTCAGCTACTTGGAGTTTAACCCAGAATTCCAGCAAATATAATTCTAGGTATCCCCAAGGTACAAGTAAAACTCACCCTGGGTTTTTCTGAGTCCCCGTATCAGGTAAATACACACCTTCCTTCACTTAAAGTAGGTTTTCCCTGAGATGTTTCGGAGCCTCAAAAGGTGGTTCTCCTTCTAAAATAACACGTTCATCACGGAGCTTAAATGTATTCAAGTTCTAAAACTTTGTTTGGTACATATCGATAAAGCGCGTTTGGGAGATTTTTCGAATGTTCCTCTTTTCTCTGAGGTAAGTTGATGAGGCCTCATAACTGGCCTTTGAAACGAGATAGTGACATTTTTTCAGTCTTGTCCGGGTGCTGCGAACAATGTTTATATGTCGTCATCTTCTGGAAGGAATGTTCCAAAAGATCGATGATCCTGAAAATGTGTGCCTGAGAAATGACAGTGTTGAAAGTGAAAAAAAAATTCTTATCAGATCACCTCATGAGAGAGTGAATTTCATTCCATTTCCTTACATTCAACCAAACATTGTGGAACAAAATAAATTATCAGAACGATTCACAGTGGCATAGCGGGACAATAGTGATTGAGAGCCCGGTTAATAGCGGTTTACCATGAGTCGCTTAAGCCGTACCGAAGGCCAGATATACACTGACAAATGGTGCACGGCTAACAAAATTGCTGAAGCCAAGATAGCGTAATCAGAAGGAGAAGCATGATGACATCATCCACTAGCGTGGCAATCGGTTGGTAAACCTTGATCAGCAGAATACGGTATTTTTATCATAGTGTTTTTTCTCTGAGAATATTTCACTTGTATTAGAACCACAACATTTTCATTCGACTGACAAGCGTTGTTTCTTTGAGGGTGATTTCAATAGGCATGGTTCCGTACATCAGAAAGATAACCCGGGTGACGGTAACTTTTACTGGGGAAACCATCGTGTGAAGGGAGTAGTTTGCCTGGAGTTCGGTGCATTCAGTTGTTAGCTGTTTTGCGTAGCTGTTGTGCTTGGTCATCGAGGCTTACGTAGAAGCGAAAGATCTGGAAATCGACTGTGCTGTCTGCTGCTTTTGGATTCGGGTTTAAAAAAACATCGTATCAAACCAACATATAGGTTTCATTTAGATGAGGTGTCATTTTTACTGTTTACTTACGAAGGCAGTTTGCTATATCACCGTCTACTAGACAGTAGCACTCACTATCCATGTTGCTGATGTCCGATCCATTTCGATAGCCTTTTCTGATAAACTTTGTTTTAATAGGCTTACTTGAAAGTCTATATGGGGAGTACTTATCCATGAGATCGATAAACACTCACTTATGCACATTTGTACACCACCAGATTTGAAACCAGTGGCTGATCGATAATGTGGTGAGCTCGCGATCAGAGTCAACACTTCTCATTTCCCGATACGGTACGATGTTTTCAAATCTGAGCAGATATCCCCTTCTTTTGGGATGGAAACCCGATTTCAAATTTCAAAATCTCCAATGTGTTTACAAAATTTATCGGCCTAATCAAATAGATCTGATTTATTTCCCAGTCTTCTTGTCTGACGTTCATCTGTCCGATCGAGTTACACAGGCGCTTGAAGATTGCTTGTGCCTCAGGATTCTACCTCTCTTCAATTTTGTCAATAAATGAGAGAACATAAGAGCTGATGAGGTCAGAACAACTGGAATCCAAAGAATTGGAAGACCGTGTAAATGTTAATGGTACCATCGTGATGTAGAATATCAACATATTTTCTTGATGTGCCAACGGAAAGCTGATTCAAAAGGCGGATGACAGAAGTCGATGGACGGATAACAGAAAGATAAGGAATTGGTAATGTGGTGAAATATGCTCGGGGGGGGTGAGTTTATTGGTTGTTGATCAGATGGCTGTTGATCTGTTCGCCGAGCTTGGCAACTGGCTTGCAAACGTTTCGTCACCATACGAGGAGACATCATCAGTGCGCAGTTGGGTGGGAATCCATTAGCAACCAAACTGCTTGTCATGCCCTGTTCTTGTTTACATGTCTTGCGGAATGTATAGAACGCAAGCAAATTATTGTTAGTTGCCAAAGTTGAAAATCCTTCTTCCTAATCGAAGTTTTCATCGCTATCTCCAAAGCAGTTCCTTTAATGACACAGACATTCGTTTACCTCTAAGCAGGACAATGCAGTTCTTCATAACCTTTTGGGCGCATACGGGATCAAAATAATTAATGGATAGGATGACAGCGATCCATGTACGCTCCCACGTCGCACAGCTCCCCATTCTATGGCGCACAGTTGTGTGAACTTTCAGATATCATGTAACTCTTGTGAACCCACTGTGGTTACCACGATTGTTCTTTGGCCTGATGGGACAATTGTTACTGCAACATCGAATCAGCCACTCTCAGTGCTTTCCGCTGTGTAGGTGCGGAAACCGTGGGACAATAGCGCTCATCTCCTTGCTGTGTGACCAAACTTCATGTTTATCACCCTCATATACTGTTATTTTGGCAGTTTGTGTGCGTACGCGTACCAGAAAACCCCAACTAAAATACGTTTTATGTTCCTACTACTGGCTCAGATACTGTTGCTATCATCAACACACCACAAGGTCACTGCCCATAAAATTCGACCGGGGGTGATCATCACGAGCACACACACACACACACACACACACAAAACACACATTGAAGCTCTGATGAAGATTTCCCAGGGACGAGCACTTAAATTATCACTTTTCACCGGAAATGTGTTTGTCTCTGTGTGTTGTGCGTATGCCACGCAGCAACAATGAAAGTAGAAAAGGCAAAACAACCTTATGTGGTGGGCGATGGAGTGGGGGAGGACAGCGAGTTACTGTTCGCATTGTACATTGTACTCGTAGATCACCCACAGATCGACGGTTGGCTCGCAAAAACGGTCCAGCCGTTAGGGTAACGGTTGTGATAGTGGTGGTGATCAGACCTAGAGGCAAAACAAACTCAGCATGACCGCTTACTCTTTGATGTTGCATTCTCCAAAATGAGCGCGAGAGCTGATGATGATACCGACGAAGTTTATAACGCGTCAGATCCTTTTACCGTCCAGCTCATTATCTCTGGCAACCGCGCGCGATTATTTTAAGCTCGTATTGGCTTGTACTGGGTCGCTCAATTCCACACTATTAGGAGCATACTGCTAAAGTGGAAAAGCAATGGATCAAGTATGATCCCAGTATCGTTAGCGCCGCCATCTGGCAATAGGATTCCACCCTAAATACACACGTTAACCTACCTACAACGCAGATATGTCCCACATGTGCAAGAAGGTTTCGATCATCACAATAGCCTGTTTGCAGCAAAACTTGACGACGCTGGCTAAAATGAAATGGAAAATATCTTCTGGCCAAACAAACCACATGCGAGCTTTTCCTTTCCAGCTTTCCGTCAGTTCACAGGCTGTCCAGTTTGGAACACGGCAGCTGTGTTGACAGATGGAATGTGTAGCCTATGGCCGAAAGAAGTGGTTCTATATGGGGCGTATCATTTGAAATGCCTGCTGCGCAGCTAAAACCCCGCTTTCTAAATGCCATTCCACAATCACATTGTTGTCATGATACAGGTGGTGCATATCATGACACCAGCTAGTGTGACCTTGAGGAAGCTTGGTGTGGATTCGGTACCAGCAGAGACCATGTCTCGTAAGAATACAAAAACGCAGCCACTTCTCTAGCCTGGTACGAACAGATATGCTTTTTCGACGTTTACAATGGATGCAAACTGAAAATTGTGATTTGAGCTTTTGAAACCCGTACACTGACTTTATAGGAGCTATCACTAACACTGAGCTAACTGAAACGCCCTACAACCTCTAGCACTTCCGTTTACTCTGAAAGGGTGCGTGTCCAAGAACTCCACATGCTAAAGGACACATGTGCACTATGAAGACAGAATGACATGATATCCCTGAGAATAGCTTATAAATCTACCGATTGTCACCAAACTTTTTCGAAAACGATGACTACCCAAATCGGTTTCAAGTATTTTCCACGTAATATTGTTTTACTTTCACAACATTTTCGAGAATGTAGTAGTAACGATGATCGTCCAGCTGTAACATCCTTCTGCTGCCTAGCTGCTATGCCACCTGAAGGATGCACGAGGGCTGAGACACTGCCAGGTTGCCCAACCCTAGGCAGGGTCAGTTGTGATGCCGTGTGTGGGTTCGAATCACTGACCTTCTGGACAGTAGGTTCACGTCTGGTCCACTAAGCTCTCTTGATAGAAAGGAATATACCATATCTTTGGCAGATAAGATTCTTATTAGTTCCGATCGAGGGGTTGAAAATTTCCAAGATTCTGTGCCGTATTTTCGTCGGACGGTAAACGGGAAATTTGATTTATTTTACTGACATATTAGTAGATGTTAGGTTGGAATAAAACAAGCGGAAGACACAGAGTGCACCATTCGTAATGCGAATGGTGAAAGTGTCAAACTGATCAGGAAGCTGAACTGCTCCGTTTCATTCAAGGAAATGCAACTCAATGATGCCTCACTAACTATACAAGCCTTGATCTCTTGGGCCTGGTTTGGATTAATGAACTTTAACTCTTGGACCAACGAAATAACTGCAGATGGCTGCAATACGTTCATGTGAACACTACATGCTGACGATGTTGTGGTCGCTACAATTACGGCCAAACCGGAAACCAGTGTGAAAATACGCGGGGTAGTGGCCATTCGGCTCCTAGTGCCCGGCACCTGTAACGCTTTCACTTCAATCCATTTTGGCGAATCCTGCCTATAGAGTTGTACCCACTGTACAACCCCTTCAGTCTACACTGCCAGGTTCAGCGAATCGCTCCACTGTGAACCGGAAAGTCAAGAGGGAGGGGCCGGCAACAGGGACACCACAACAAGCACACAGAGGTCATATATTGAATGGAAGATATGGGAAAAGATGTCCACGGTGGACGCAGAGTCAAATAATACGTCAGGCACGTGACGCACATGATATTATAGGCACGGTCACGTCAAGCAAACAAACTTTAGACAACAGACTGTTGCTCGACAAGGGGAACACATCGCGTGGATCACCATACACCCGTGACATACTTCGGAAGTGAGGGCATCAGATCCCATGTCAGCATGCTCACTGCCCCCGGGGGTGGATCGACACGCGACAGCACCTCCATGCGTCGTCACAATTGAGTTCAAAGCAGCGGTCGCTTGAACAGCGTCCTCATGCGGGAGGTTTGCGGAGGTTAGCCACTCCTAATAAACGAACATCACGTCGATTGGACGGATGTATGACGTGCCGGCTACGGGCTACATGAAGGCACGCCTTGATCAGTCAGAATCTCAGTCAATCTGTGTTATATCTGCTGATTCGCCGGCCTGTGCTATTCGCTGCTGACCCGCTCGAGTGCCTAGTGTCGGAGAGAAAGACTCACGGAAGGGAACACAGTAGCTATATCCCAAAAAAAGTGGTTGCGAGTGCGCGAGCGCGTGCGAGTGCGAAAAGTACAACGGCCTCAAGCTTTTTATTGGAAGGACACTGTCTGAACTTGGTCCAATGCTGACGCACGCGGTCTGGCTTTAGTACGAGGCATCGACGTGCTGCATATTGCGGACGCGTTGTCTGTCCTTGATCAACGCTGACTCACGCTGTCTGGGTTTGATGCAAGGCTGTGACGCGTTGCATACTGAGGAGGCGTTGTCTGTTTGGTCAACACCCAGCGGAGCTGAGAGTCTCCGTAGATTCCGGGCATTCAGTGGTTGCTTTCAGGAAGCCGACCTTCCTGATAATCTGGATCGAGTATCTATAGCTTGAGCTTCTTGCCCCTCACGAGGATTCTAGCCCGAAATTGTGGGACATTCTGTGATGACCCTGCGTTTGTAATATTCATCCTCCTCCGTAAAGTCTACTGTGTCTTCTGTTATACCATAGTGGGTGGAGCGGAATCCCAAGGTCCGACACAGAGGTTGCATCACACCATCAGCAAGACACAACTCTGAAATAAAAACAGAGGCGCAGTTGTCAAAAAATGGTCAACTATGTAACAGAGTGCACGAAATTCTTACGGTTAGTCCTGAATGATCCGAAGGTTGGAGTCGACTCTACTTCAACAGGAACATTTCACCATTGGACGACTTTGTCATGATGAATCGAATCTTGCCTGGAAGCTTTGTCTGTGGACCGTTCCAAATATGCGGCATGACAACCGATCAATCGATTTGGCCAGCTGTGATTTATTTTTGTGGATCGGCATTGACAGGCGCTCCGGTATTAATTCGAAGTTGTTATCGCTCTCCTTGGATGAAAAGCTCTCCTCCCAATCTTGTCATGTCAGTGCAATTTCCTAATCTATTTGGGTAAAAATGTTCCTTTTCCCTCGGTTCCAATGACTTCAAGACCATTGAAAGGCATTGTCTGCAAGAGTGATTCATCTTTTGGCAATTTTGGTACTCCCCTCCCCAGGCTGGACTATCCGTGGTCCCCTCGCGTCTTGTTCCCCAGTAGCTGCACCTGCCAATACCCTCCGAGTCGACAATATTTAGGCCCATACTACAATAAGTTGCAGTCTCACTGACGTCCTACTGGCGCTCGGCGGCAGCCTCACTGGTAGATTGGTCCGAGGAAGAATTTCAAGAGTCTCAATCATGAGCTAGATCAATACACGCTGCTCTCTACAACTATCGATAGACAATAACAGATATGGGCGAAATGGATGCCCACGAATGTATGGCGTGGTACACAAAGTCACAACCGCAAGGCCCGGTGGTATTTTAAATGTACGGGTCTGCAAGACAACCAGCCAATTAACTAACTCTCCTTACTCGTCTGTCTGCGCCAGCTGTCTTTATCTTATGGGTGCGATGCATTCTGTTATATCTGCTGATTTGTCAATCTGTGGTATCTGCTGCTGACCCGCTCCAGTGCCTAGTGTCGGAGAGAAAAGACTCACAGAAGGGAACACAACAGCTGTATTCCGAACAAGCGAGTGAGTGAGAGAGCAAAAGTTACAACGGCCCCACGCTATTTAAAGGGGACTTTCTGACACTGATCCAAGCTGTCTGATAGGCGTTAGTGATCACCCGTCAACATCGGTTGTGCCTCTGTGAAAAGCCTGAACGCTGATCACATTCAGTCGTGCTTCTATGGCCGCAAGAACACTCATCAGGTCTTGCTGAATTGATTGAATGATTGATTGGCCTGGATGCTTGCTGGCTTTCCTGATGAGTTTTTGGTGGAGCAGTAGGTTCCGGGCGTTCTGAAGTTGCTTTAAGGAATCTGACCTTCCTGATACATTCCGTAATTAAAAAGAAAGCTATCAAGTACGAAACCAAGTCCCAATTTCTAGGAACGACCAGTGCAAATATCCCGTTTTGATGCAAAACTGGTGCCTCTTTCTAAAGCTCTGGAGTACACAGCGGCCTGGACGAAAGTCGATAATTAACATTCTTTCCTGAACAAATGCCTAGTGATATCCATCCCGCTTCTGATGGCTGCAAAATAGGTCATCCAGCTCTCTGATGCGTTAATCAAAATTACCACGGCCTCTAATGGACAGGCGCATGAGATAGAGCGGGCTCATCACCTTGGGGTCGTTCTCCAGAAAAATAGCGCCTATGAAGCAGGCACAGTCACTCCATGGTAGTTTCTTCATAAGGCCTGAACGCGAATTGCTTCAGGCAGATTGGTTACACCAGAAGGGAAGCAAGCGAACACTTGGGCATCTAGTCACTTTTTTCTCCCTATCCGCCACGCAGAAATTGGATTGGGCTGTCAGTATTCAAAAGGCTTACCCAACGGTCAAACGTACCTATGAGGATTGCCCCATAGAGGCGCGAAAGTCCTAGAGAAGAGACGCGAAACAGGCTTTCGCTTGGCGCCAGTTCAGCCGATCGCAAACTTATCGCCGAACCGATGGTAGTTATGACCCTTTGTGCTCTTGAAAGCACACTGCCACAAACGTCCGCGACTCCGGATTGCAGCTTCTACTCAACGACCACAGACACCACGACTACTAAAGGCAGTGATCCTCGGGAGAAGGCAAGCCTCGCGTGGACGCAGCGTCCAAAGTACGTACAGCCGTCATAGCTTATTTAGCTAACAGACGATAAAGGCGCAGCAGTGAACTCCACACCCAAATCACAACTTTTGAGCTGGACTGGGTCGGATGTGCAGATATACAAGCGACGAAGTCTACCGAAAATCAACCACAAACGTCAACCTCGACACTGACGAATGGTGCGAGAATTCTACTGTTACTGAGAATGTGAAGCCTGCCAGTCTCCGGCTCCACCCCATCAAAAGTGGTCTCTCCGAATGCAGACACAGTCGTCAACCATGACCCCTACAGCCAAAGTTACAAACCTGACCACAGCGAAACGGAAAATCTCTCGTATACCCAGTTGTCCACGCTGATCGCGGGTGACTCCAGTGTTCAGATAAACACGAAAGAAAGGCGACTGCAGTCAAACAAGCCTCATAAGATTCACCAAATCAGAAAACTGCTGGCTGGTTTCAAGGTGCAGTCCTCTGCAAACACAAGCCTCATGGGAGCGCCATCCAGAGGAATACTTCTTGGTGCTGCCACCCAACACACAGGGACTCACAGAGACACCTTTCCGATCACATCGCACCAAAATACCCAAGAAACCAAATGGACACACGTGCCTCAAATCGTTGAACAAGAGCAAATCTAGTTTCCAAAATGCGGTACTGAAAGACCTACAAGAAGCAGCGGCCGAAATTTTTGCCCATGAAGGGAAAAACGATGCCTTTCAAAGGTAAAAGTTCTGCGAAAACCGGACTGCCATGGGGCAAAAAAACCATGCAAACAAAAAACAGCTCTCGGAACCACCAAGGCAGGGAGCAGACAATATGCCGCGAAGGAATCTTTGGAACCTTGGTCTCGAACCCGGCGTACAACTATCAAACCTGCTAACCACCCTGGCAGCACACCTCTCGGCTCCCCACCTTCAGAGACAACACAGGCAGTTTTGAAATGCTTGTCTACAAACGGCCTAAGTCTTTTCAACAAACTTCGTGATGTTAAACAGTCAATTTGCCTTGTACATTAGTTCATAATCGTACTTACAGAAACCTGGTTTACACCAAATGTCTCTGACGCAGAGACTATCAAAAACGGCTACTCTGTTTCTCGAGCTGATTCAAAATGAGAGAGAGCTGGTGGGGTTGCTTTATTTTTGCATGTGGTCTTGCTCATCCCGATTGTCCTCTCCGGTACCACTCATGCACCTTTTTGCGATGCACTATGGATTCAAATTCCGCTGCGCGGGTTTGATTCTCTCCTTCTCGGCGTGGTCTACCGTTGCCCTCAAGTCCTCCAGAAGATGACCAATTCCTCAACTCTCCTCCAGCTACCACTTCACTCGACTCTTGCTGGAAGGTGGTCTCGAGGCTCCAAAGGCCTCCTGGACGGAACCCCAGTGCGTTGGATCAAGTGGACTTTTTGCAGCGGCGAAAACCAAAATCATTCAACAGAGCGCTTCGACTCAACATGTCGTCGCACCCAACACTAGATACCGCTCAGGTCAACTAAAATAATTCCTGGATTTGGTCCTCACCAACGAAGGCACTTCGTCGATCAAGTGATAACGCTCCCCTGGGACATAGTGATTACTGTGCGTTGACCTCTGATTTCAACTGTTACTGGGCCAGAAATCCCGAAACTCAAACGTGGATTCGAAACTTCTGCCATGCAGACTTCTGGGACCAGTTTCAGCGTAAGGATTATACAGGACCATTGTTTAGAAAGTTCACGAGGCTGAAGTGATGTTCGTCCCAAAAAAATCTGCACGCAGTCGGATGGAATGCAAGCTACCAAAAAGGATTCAACGTCTTCTGGAAAAGAGGTCTCAACTATTTTTTCGAAGGAGTTGACCTGAAGACACTGAAGATGAGCTGGGGTTTCGTAAAATGCGGAACCGATGAAAATCAGAAATCCACCAGTGAAACATACGGAAACAATCGACCATTCTAGATATCGTCCAGAAAAACAGAAATGTGCTGTTCGAATACACGAAACCTCGTCGCAGAAATAAACCAATCTCGTTCTCCTTGTGGGGAAGAAACGGAGAACCCACGAGTGACCCAGTAGTGGTATCTGAAGTCTACACAGAACACTATGGAAATATATATACAGCCCCAACGCTCTCGTCACACCTAAAATTGTCAATGCGTAACTACGAACGGCCTCTAACCGATTTGGTATTCACGGTAGAGGATATTCGTCAAATCTTGCACAAGGTCAGACGGATCATTCCGAGTGAAAGTAGGCTCGATCTGCTCTTCTCCAGCGCCGGTCGCCATTGGAGTTCCTGAAGGCTCCGTTCTGGTACCACTGCTATTTCTGGTAAACGTCAACGACCTTCCAGATGTTCTTGCGAGTCCATGTCTACTTTTTGTGGACGGCTTGAAATCCTGGATTTCCAATGCCAGTACCCTCCAAATGGATGTAAACGCTGCGAAGCAGTAGTCGTTGGACTGATGCCTTTGTCTGAATTACGAAACGTGCGTCCATATGTCGTTTTGAGAAGACTCAGCGAACACCTTTGTCATGCATGGTGAGATAGGACCAGAAGACATCACGAGGATAGATGCCAAAAAAGGATTTGGGCATCTGGGTCTCCTCAATCTTGCCCTTCTCTGTGAAACCGGTTCAAAAGGCATTGGCCGTTCTACGGATGATTTTGCGTACCTTCTCCCGTATTACCCGCATGCATTTCCAAATACTCTATGGGGCCTACGTCAGACCCCTCCTGGAATACGCCAACCAAGTTGTCTACTCAGGATGCCCGTAGGACATGACCCTCACTGAGCGTGTCCAGCGAGCTAGTAACCTACAGTTTCCACTCATGTTTATGCAAATACCCAACTCTTCGTCAGTAGCACTTACAAGCTTGACGTCTAATCTCGTGAAACAGCTGATAGCTGTGACTCATACTGATTCTATATTGACGGTTTTTTGAACCACGTGAGCTGCAAATCGCTCACTTCATGTTTTAGTAGGGAAGGCCTATAGGAAGTCCAAATGGTTGCTGTATAAAATTGATAAAACCCATCGTCAGCCTGTCAGTTCCCTCCTGTTCTGAATTTCCAGCAATCTCAATCCATAACTTTAACACACTAAATTGGACTTGACACTACATACCTATGCCTGATGAGCCCTGAAATTGGTGAAGCTGCTTTTAGACGAGAATTCAACAACCTAATTAGTAGTATATTTTTGTAACGTACTACTCATAAGGTTGCTGAAAATCCGTCGACAGCCCACGACCGGTTTCCCTCTGACTGGTTTTCGTAAACCAATTCGATTTATTGAAGTCAACGGTCATCGTCCTACTTTGGAAAAAGTACTACTTATTAGCGAATTTACACTTATTTGCAAATTAATTTGTTTTTTCGAGGGACTCACCTGGAACCCAGTTGAATCTCTCGTTTGTGATGTTTTCAGGCAACTGAATGTGCTGCACCAGGCCGCCTCATGTTTCAGTCGCTACGATATTCGGGATTCGCCCCCAAAAAGGCGAAACCGGTCGTGGGCTGTTGACGGATTTTCAGCAACCTCATGCGTAATACATTACAAAGATATGCATGTTTCGCAATATCTTGAATATCGTAGCGAGTGAAATATGAGGCGGCCTGGTGCAGCACATTCAGTTGCCTGAAAACATCACAAACGAGAGATTCAACTGGGTTCCAGGTGAGTCCCTCGAAAAAACAAATTAATTTGCAAATAAGTGTAAATTCGCTAATAAGTAGTACTTTTTCCAAAGTAGGACGATGACCGTTGACTTCAATAAATCGAATTGGTTTACGAAAACCAGTTAGAAATAGTACATTGTTTTAATTATGAGGATCGAGATCCGTTTAATATGTGCTGCAATTCTTTTTTGGCCTCAGGCTGTTTCACATCAGATACTGGAGCTGTATACTGGTCTTCGACAGCACCTTGGACAATCGATCTGGTGTGCTTCGCTTGTACCAGCATCCACCGAAGCGAACCGCTCAATGTATTTTCCACTTACCCTTCAGGTAATTGACCCGGAGGAAATGGATAACCTACCAGCAAGAAATACCTAATGGATCTTAAGCAGACAGGCTACCTGACCGTACAGTCGAATTACCACGCACGTAATAAGCTGGCAGGTGCCGACACACGTTTGACACAAAGGCAGGCAATCTTAAATACATCCATGGGTAGCCTTTCTAAAGTAATGTGACGCAATTATGAATCTATCTGATCAGTTCCCTTATGTGCAGGACTCATGTTTCACAATACATTTGGGCAGTTGGAAATAACGTTGTACGACGGAGTGAAGGGGAAAAAATAGCATCCGAGGGTATTTCGCGTGCCTACCTTGAATTCGCATTAGTCAGTCATCTATTATCTATTGTGTGGGCAAATTCCGCGTTCTACTCTCTGCAACTGCAATTCTTTATACTCACATAGCAGCATGCGCTCATGAAAGCAAAGTATAGGAAAAATCTCCTCTCCGTAGGAATTACAATTTTTATTTGTCCATCTTCGGTAAAAACACTGGCCATTATGAGTAGCAACAGGAACCGCGTCACACAATCAAACAAGCCGACTTCAATCGAATTTGCCGCCCCAATCGTTAAAAAAACGAACGACCGCTACCATTACTACGCGAGGTTATGTATGATATTTCAAATGGCCGTCGTGCTGATACTGAGAAAGAGCGTGTACAGGCATGCACGTAATTACAAACAAACCGGTGAGACGTGAGGGAATCAAAGAGATTCGGCAAGACACCGCCGTCCAGCGCATCGGCAAGAATTGTAGCGTTATTCTGTGATAGAGAGAGAGGGAGATTCAATAGTTAGCCAGGCTGAGTGCGAAATTTGGTTGTGTCCGCACAACCTTTATGGGTCTGAGTTTAAATGGCCTGTTTGTCTGATCACCTCTGGGCAGCTTTATAACGGCGGTCCGTGCAACCAAGGAGAAATTGTCAAATCGCGGAGTGATATATGTTTTGCTTGGCGACGTCTAACTATAGTTCAACTGTAGTCCATTTTGAGCACAAACGTGCCGTTAATCCTGACTGTATTGCTGCGCCAGATTAGGACACAGGAACTATATGCCAAGTTGGCTACGGTGTCTTTTTAGTTCATGTAAACTTTGACGAGAACGACTAGTGTGTGATTTACAACCAACGAGCTGTTTGGCACATTTAGCTTAGACTGTTCACCAGTTCCACTCACTTTCACCTGCCGGCAAATGGAACTATAAAGTCAAGTCTTCATTTCGCGACGAGTGGGTAAATTGATTTTGTCTGACCTTGGGTCGATCAACTTTCAATGTTGAATCCCGAGAAATTACGGAGAATCCGTCCTGACATTATGGAACGGTGTGACCGTCACTTTGAATTTCATTTCGGCAATAGAGAATAGCAATTCAAGTAATTTTACTGCTTCGATAGGAGTCGTACCGGTGACCTTGCTTTTGTCGGTGCTGTTGCCACAAATAAACGATCACTACACCTATCCACGATTGACTCATATAATCTGAACACATGAAGACCGAAATATATTCCAGCAACAAACCTGAAAGTCTATAGACCCTAAAGGTGCTTCGAGGCCTTATTATAGAACTTTTTGAAGTAGGAGAATATGATGTTATTATCAGACGTTTAGATTGCCCGGAGCAACCCTGTTCCATGTATTGTGGAGATCCTTGAAGAATGTTGCGCACGGCAACTGAAACGTCAGATTATAACGTCTTACTCCGCTACGCTGCGTTTTAACTTTAGATTAATTCCAGATTGTACAACACATGGTGCTCAATCTTTTTGACACTGTCCTAGCCGGCCAGGAACTCCTAATTTCGTCAGAGGCGTTTGACTTTATGTGGCCTAACTGGTAATCAGAATTAACGTATTGTAACAAACAAGTGCATACTCAATTTGAACTGGAGAATGAAATTTGACGATTGTTTCAACGTGAAAAGTATTGACTTTCGGGATCACCCTATTCAAGGCTTCATCCACGACCTATACATACAATAACAACGGGCTCACTCACATTACTCAATGAATATCAGTCCTGTAAAACAACTTCATGACGAAGGTATACACCGATGGGCAATCCTAGTGGTGTTCTGCACTTAAAATTCCGGTGAGTCCACACCAAAGGGAAGCTTCGCTTTTATTAGAGATCATCAGTAGTGCAAATCCTTGGCCTTTTCCCTCAGGAAGGAGGTCTGGACCTCACGGGTGCTTCTACTATTAGAGGAGTTTGACATTTACCGGAAATGGCGAACTCATCCATAGACATGCGGTGTCTCTACTTGACGGCTGGTGTCTCGCACACTGGGCAAAGTTGGTCACACTTAAACAACCTCACTCAAATGGGTTTGTACGAATAGTCATATTGTATCTAGTGCTGACTGATCCTTTTAGGTTTTGCCGCACTGTTTTCGGCAAATTGTTTGCTAACGTGACTCCTGACCAGTAGTTCCAATTGTAGCACTGATTGATGTGGCTATCTGAATCATGGATTGTGGGGAACACGTTCGTGCATGTCTTCAAACACCGATTAAGATATCTTGACATTCAACGTCTGCATTGGACCAGTGTTGACGCTGGACTCGAAAACACAAATGTTTTCAGCTTGTGGCATCAGAATGAGAGGAGACATACTATCTACAAATGTGTCTGAACTAATAAATAACCTAACCAGCGGCTTTGAGCGGAAAACTTCAAAGTTCGCATGTCTGCATATCCACAATGCCAAAACACGTGCTCTCGATCACCACTGACACACATCTTTTTTAACAGTTTCCAATTCTTCGGCAAATCTTGAGACAAAGTACCATGAACCTACAAGAAAATAAATAATACGCGAACCGCAGCTCTGTTGGCTTCACTATAACTAGACGTTTCAAGCCCCAACTGAAGGGAAATGTGCACCAAATTCAAAGTTCTATTCCGTTTCAAAGGACACCCATTTCTCATAAAGGAAACTACTTACAAGGTTGCTGAAAACTCTTCGACAGCGCACGACCGGTTTCGCCCTTCTTGGGGCTAATCAGGTAGGCGCAGTCCCCGAGTTTCCGTCAACCTTATGTTCTACTTGAACCCAAATTAGACTGTTTTTGAGAAAAACACTCATTTGCAAATCAATTTGATTTTCACGGGAGACTCAACTGAATGTCTTGTTTATGATATTCCTTTATGAAAATATACTGCGATGTCTCGAATATCGTGCCAACTGAAACATGAGGCGGCCTGTGTGCAGCACATTCGGTTGTAGAATATCATAAACGGGAGATTCAGTTGAGTCTTTCGTGAAAACCAAATTGACACCCATTTCTTTTTGGTATTGACAGCCTTCTAATTGTAATAAAACGATGAGCTGAGTGAAGGAATTCAAGTCATATTGATCGTATATTTTCTGAAAATTCCTTGACAGCCCTCTACTTGTTTCACCATTCTTGGGGCTCGCTGGATAGGCTTGGTTCCCTAGCTTTCCAACTGAACACCTAACTGAATTACACTAGTTTGCAAACTACTTTGTAGTTAACGGGGGAGACACAAATGAATCTCACGATTACGAAATCAGTATCTTCTATCAGGGGGCTATGCCTACCTGGGGACAGTTGTGGGTTGTCGAAGAGCTTTCAGAGTGGAGTGTCGTGTCAAGAAGGTACACTTTGATGTCTCGAATGTCTTTCCAGCTAAAACATGAGGTCATCTTTGTGCAACACATTCATCTGAAGAATATCACACATGGGAAAGTTAATACACATGTAATTCGCAAGTTCAAGTCACCTTCACTCGACCAAAAGTTATATTTATTGTTCAGAGGCCTGATGCTGGATACCTCGATCCTGTCTACACTGGCACGACGAAATGAGCTCACATCAATAATGTTATCCGATCCACCCTAGATCGGATGAGGAACATTAATCGCTTCTTCTTACTGTTTATCTAGACTTATTTGATCGCAGTTCACTCAGATGCACCTTGAATGAACAGAAGTAGGACAGAAGAGAGGAGGAGAAGGATAGAATTACGAGTTGTCATTTGTCCAACATGGTAAGGTTTGGAGTACAGGTGAAATATTCAAGCAGCCAACGGTTTCCAGTCCCTCATGGTCTGCTCTCAGCGTGCATCTGCTTCAACCGTCCAAATAAAGCAGGCGTCCAATGATGAAGAATGGTCTTATGTTCCTCACCCCCTTCTGCTGGTGACAATGACCATGATAAGCAAGCGCCACTTCACACGTTAATTCATGCTCCCTGGTTGAAATATGGGAGCTACACCGCAACGCGATATCCGGAGATCATGCAATACCAAGATTTCTTGAAGATTAATGACTTCCTTCTTCATAAGAAGTGTATAATTGCTCTTGCGCTGTCTCTTACTACCAACATGATTTGGCGGTCACGCTGTGTGCGTGTGTGCACGGTTTCCTGCAGTGGTCAGAATGCAGGCAAAAGAATGGATTCTTCAAATTAACGCCGACTCCGATGGCGCTTTGATGCCTTACTACTGTCATCAACGTTACCACAACGGAAGTACTTTGAAGTTACCGTCAGACAAAACCTCACCATGTGCCTCTAAGTTCAACTGATATCCGTACGTGTGCCTGTGTGTTAATAAACAAAACTACGCACATCCACAATAAAATTCATGTCCAATGCCTACAACGAAAACCGGGCGCCAAACGTCCAGGTGTTCTGCTTAACTTCGTGAATGCGGGTCACGCAACACACCCTGCGGTTTCCCCCCAACGGCATTCAGACAAACATGAAACCTATTCAGTATTGCCGTGGGTAGAAGCTAGAAAATTTGGAGAAGTTTAAAGGAAGCGATGTGGAAATCCACGTTACTCCTTCCTGTGTAGCCCAAATTTTCTGTAAAATGCCACCTGCTCACAGCTCAAACACGCCTGTGATTGGTTGACTCCGGAAGGGGAAAGTCATTCAAAGTTCATTCAAATTTAAAAAATGGTACAAACCGGTAGAAAGTTTAAAAATGGTGTCCCATATTTTTACACTGCTCCATAAATGTTGAAACTACCTATAAACTTCAAGTAGTACTCTAAAATCCAAGTAGATTTTGAGCAGCTTTACTACTACAGTTGTAAGCCACCCTGTGTCGTTAATCGGCTCCAAGAGACACCATACAAAACGAGTCAAAAAGCTCTTATAAAAGTTTCGTATGTCTCCTCCAAAGAGGAAGTTACCAGAACCTGCCAAAATTAACTCGGAGCTCACAAGTATCCACAGGTAATGTAATTATAGTGTTCCGTGACCTTTTATAGCAAGAGCTTACTTAGCAAAATGCAATAATAATAATATCAGTAATAACAACCAAGTAACACTCATCTGGTCATGAACATGGCATACACTGGTGAAACACACTCAGTTGCAAACTAATTTGGTTTTTCGAAAGACTCACCTGGAATCCAGCTGAATCTCTCGTTTGCTCGTTTTACACGACCGGATTAGACGTTCACTCAAAGCGGTGACAGCCATGTGTGATTGCCTCAACACCTTCAACCAATAACAGTGCTTCCTGGGTGTCGGCATCGTTCTTCCGTCTCCAAAAGACATGATTTGAGCAATGTCCTTCTTTATTTAATTGGAAACTGTCCCACTGAAAATTTTTGGGAAATATTGGACTGTAGGACTCTTAGATTTGAAGATCGCGAAGGACTCGGATGAGTGAATAATCTCCAAACTTGAGCTTCATCGGTTCCAATTATGGAGTTCTTCTCCAAATTTCTATTGTTCTTGTAACTGCGGCAATCTGACTGTAATACTCAATCATACCTCTAAGCACCATCCTAAAGTCGGAAACGTGGAATAACATAGGGGTACGGCCCTTTCATACATTTCCATGCACTTTAACCTAAGAAAACCAGGTTGATGTGGAATGCTCATGCCTTCTAAAGGAGTGTCCTTATCCACCTACTGCAAGCTAAATCTAGGATGATACATTTTAAACAGAGCTGGTTCCTTCTGGAAGAAAGACAGAAGCCAGGGGAAGGAAACAATAGTCATATTTGAGTTTGTCATTCAATAGTGGAATGTCCAGTGTGCTATCGAGGTCCAGCAGAGCCCCGGAATGAGGGTCGTTTTTGCTACATTTTTGGAAGCTGATGATGCATCCAAACTGGCCAGCCGATTGCCAGAAACTTCGAGTTCTAATTAGATTTGGGCGAGATGACCCAAGTGGTTAGAGCGCGAATTTACTGACCACAAGGTCCATGGTTCGAACCCGACCTCTGCCTCTCGACTCCCCCTGTCTAGGCTTGGACAACCTGGCAGTATTTCAGCCCTCGTGCTTCCTTCTGGTGGCATGGCAGTTAGATACCAGAAAAATGCTACAGCTGAACGATTTTTCAAAAATAGCTCTGGATGTTCGAGTATGCGAAGCATGGCACACAAATGGCGGTTTCAGTTTGAAATCTTCCATTCCCTAACACTGATATTCGACCACTAGATCGGCCTCTCTGATAATGTAGTTAGGTTATGAACATTCCTATTTTCTCCGATGGTTTACCTAATATGTCGTGAAGTTCTCCGACAGTATTGTCATCAGCTACAGAAGCTTTCAGCCGAACTGCGAAGTAAAAAACCTTATAAATCGGCCGAACACCTATTTATGCAGCTATGGCCGCTTCAAATCGGAAATATAAAGATTCAACAGATAATTTTTTAGTCATATGATTGGTACCGTCCATTACTCTGATAGTTGAAATTCACCACGTTTCTTCTGTCCCCATCCATAACTCCCAATCCACTTTTGTGTTTAGTGCGTGCGTATGAACTAGCATTTGTTTGGTCCTACCACTTCACTCATTTGACCTTGAGGTCATCCAGCTACTTTGTGGCCAACCTCATGCACGTTCGACTGTCTCACATGGGACCCTGTTTGCTCATTCGATTCCCACTTTTGTAGTCCAAGTGGACCATTTGTTGTGGGCAAGTATCTACCGTCGAGTTTTGTATATTTTGTGAATCTCACATCAACAGTATCGACTCTGATCTGCCTCCTCGGAGGTTCTGCTATTGCTCGCCACTCGAAGTTATTGTTCTCCCGTTATAAGATCCTTAGGTCTCTTTGTGCTCCTACGAAAGCGTTTCTGAAACATTTCTATTAGTTATAATGCACAATACCCAATGCACTAGTCATAAGGTAGCTGAAAAAACTCCGACAGCCCACGACCAATTGGGCCCTTCTTGGGGCTCATCGGGTAGATGTCATCCCAGAGTTTCCGTCAAATTCATGTTCTACTTGAACCCAAACTGCATGGAATTAGCAAAACACACTCATTTGGATAGGTTTTGATGAGAGAATCATCTGGAACTCGGTTGAATCTCTCACTTGCGATGTTTTCGCACATGTATCGAGATCGCGCAGTGGTCCTTTGGATATCGATGAGGGATGTCGTTCACCGAAATCATAAGAGCGTGAATTCTACGGTTACTAATAGACTGATTTTGTGTTAACGCGGGACTGTGTGAAATCAAGCCCGAACCTCACTCTTGAGAAAGAAATACTCCTGGCCACAGAGGGGCTTATTTGCTTGAGCGGATTTGTCACACTCAGAGGTGCGGCATAGTATGGTATTGTTATCCGGAGGGAAAACACAAGGAGGAATATTCCTGTTTTCAACTGCTCTGTCTGGACTCGATTTCCTAACTCTACAAGTTGAACCATCTAACGGTATGGATCAGAAACATCATAATTAAAAGATCATGACCATCCCCGTCGTCATGTGACGTAACTGCAAATGCCTCCACTAATACTGACTAACATGACAAAGGCAGTAGATCTGCCAAGGGTTTGTTATCCTGACATCCCACAGGGGACTTGTCTACACAAGCCAAACCTTGTATCCAACAAGAGAACAGAACATAGCAGATGAATAGAACGCATTAATAGTGTGGCAGTTAGTCACGGAGCACAAGAAGTTAAACTGAACGAGTCAGTTATCTAAACATGCACGCATAAGAACAGGCTGGTTCAAAACCGTTGTAAAAAGAAATACCCGGAGGGAAATAATTAATGTGACTGTTTGTCTAGCGTGTGAAGTACCCATGAGTGAAAAATCTCCGTTTTTCTTCAAAAGTAGCACAAGGTAACCCTCGTGGGTTGGTAGCTCCATCCGTAAATTCTACTTCAGTTTAATCTTTGGACAAGGCAGAAGCGATCAAATTCAGCCGGTCTGCGGCGAACCGAGACCCGATAGGTTGTCCTCAGAAAACTTCAAATGGTTGTTGATCCTGCGCTACGACAGCAGAGCGGTTTTAGGGACGCTAAACCAGCTTATTTGGAGCTTAAAAACGACCGGAGTTGCTGGGGTACGCCGGGAGCCAAAAGGAAAGCTGGCGTAGATTGTGACCTTCCATGTAGCGTAGGGATCCTCACTCTGTTCGCTCTTTGTGCTCGGCGCCATCGTTCCTCATTCTATGCTTATTGTATGACCAGAAAACACTAGCATTCAGAGCAGAACTACTAGTCCCCGAATTGGAACCTTCCTAATCAACCTTCCTCTGCAGGTTGATAACAACATCCTTTCTCAGGTACGCTTCGACATGTGATGCCTCCGGAATAGAAACAACTTCATTTGATTAAGGCATCACCGTTCAATGCAGAATCAATAAATGCTGAATCCCCAGCATCGGGGTAAACTAGTGTGGTAAACTGAAAAGTCTGAGAACGATACTCATTGCCAGACAATGTAGGTCATTCTTGTCAACAAACGTTGTTGCTTACTTTCCACTGTGACGAAGCAGTGCAACCATAAAATTCGCATCAAGAGAGATCCTGAGTAAACAGATTTCCTAATCATGGCTACCTGATAAATCACTGCTGACTACCTAGGGTGTAGCTGTGTAAAACATATCGCTTATTGACAAACAAATGTATTTCGATAGCAGCACAATCCTGTTAGCAATAGACTGTCGTAGGTCATCGTGGACTATTTAGACAAATGCAAGACCTACAATCCACAAAGTCGTCACCTTAAAGGAAGACGTTTAAACGAAGGTGCCCGGAATCATAATGCAACAACAGCTTTTTGAATCGTTTGCACATGACAACTTAACGAAATGACAACGGCGGCGATTCTTATTACCGTTCAACATCCACCCGCCTTCCACTATCGCCCCATTGCAACCGGTAAGGTGAAAGTAGGGTTTTCATTCGCCTGTCATTTGGATGCTCAAAGTTCTGGTGAATGGCTACAGTGCAGTCAGACGTGAACTGAACCGCATAACACTTTCACCAATGCCAAAAGGTGTGGTGTTTTGGGAGGGTCTTGTTTCGGGTTCAAATTTACCGCCCTTATTATCTAAATGGGTCGGCGTAAAACAACTACTTAGCCTCATTATCAAGACTCATCGCAGAGCTAGTTTCATATTGATCTGGTTGATTCCGATGAACGGAATCAGCGGTTTTGGAGAAATACACTCATTGGTCTATCAAGTTGGTTTTGACGGGAGACTCAGTTGAGCAGTTCAAGTTTCATAGCTTGCTCAGGTTGATGCACGTTTATACAGCGTTGTCGAACAGATCGGTTCGCACATGTTTTGTATGAGTGGCACGAACCTTTCAATCCACATAACTTCTCCCTCAGAACACAGTTTTGCCGAAGCCCCTATGGCACGATGCCTAGCTAATTGATTGGTTTTTTAAGTTGGTCGGACATAACACAGGCTAGTGGAGTGCTCGGAAGCACGTGTGGAGTTTCCCACTATCACGTGGTCAACGGACCCGTTGCACACGTCAAACACGGACACACTGTGTAGGACCGGAAAATAAACTCCCCAATATTATACCGCCTTTACCTCAGAGGCAGCGCAGGAACATTCTTATCACTCGATTCTCTCACCTCACCATCCCTTTCAAGGGAACTACTTGTTCAAACATTCATTCGCCCTTCGACCTACGCAGTGAAGAAAGAAAGCTGTTTAGGCGTGCTGCTTACCACGTCAAAACCGTTTAGATCAGCAAGGACTTCACGTTTGGAGTGGAATACCTAATACACCGAAGCAATACATTCATGGTGGATTGATTTTGCGTTGATTTACAGTGTATTTTCTGCTTGAAAGGTTGAAAAGTGACGTAGATTTCACTTGCATGTGTTCTCCTCTGGAAACAGCAAGCTGAACATGGCTCACCGAGCCACTACGCTGATGAACTATGGACGAGAAACTCGTAAACGTACAAGCTGATATCCAGCAGATGATTTGGCCGCTCATATAAGGACGGCGCTTCGCACCATTAGGATTCCACTACTATTAATTACTCTCGACTTGTAATTCACGTTCTTAATGCATAGGTATCGATCACATTCCCGAACCGGTAGCTAGAACTACATAAAAGCTTCTCAGTCGACGATGGTGTGGAATATGTTGATTTGGGTGTTTCCTTCATACGGTAAGTGTATTCATGAGGTAACGTGTAGAACAATCATAAAGTTGTTTTATCCACATGTGATTTGACCTGTCCTGATGTGTATTGGTTTTGAGTACCTTGGAGATTCGCTAGATATGCACTATTAGTGAACGAAGCGGCCATACAGTGGCTCGCGGTCTTGGGTCAATCGAGCTAACACGTGTTGGTGTGCGACTGTCAGAGGGAAGAGTAGTTAGTCATTATCTGGATTCCACTTAACCTTACGCACCTCCCCGCCCCCTTCCAACAAAATTGTCACAACATTCACATGCCCACGAAGATCAAGAAAAATCTACCAATGGCACCCGAAGTGAATTGCCTATTGATGAACCCTGAAGTGGAAGATCAACGAACCAAACCCGGTCAGAATTAATTCGAAACTCCCCAATCCATCAAATTCTGGTGTGATAAGCGGAAGAGGACTTACTGATTGGTTCCCCGTCTATCTGATAACCTGGCCAATTTGGTGACCTGTGTCACTTGGCCTAATGAAGCTTTTGCGTCAAAAACGAAACGTTGCCCAAATAAAAACTACCGATTGTTTATCAAGCTCTTCTGAAAGGAATGAAGGATGTTACTGTTGAGGTTACCGATGCAGAACTTTGAGTCACGCGTGGGTTCGATGATCCCGAATATTAAAAGGAAGAATTGGATTGGAAAGTCTACGATACTATTCACACAAAGGTGAACAAAGTTGTACAACAAACCCAATTTTCCACGTTCACAGCGCCAACATGTCACTGACCTGTACAGCGCAGTGTCAGCGTCCACACATCGGAATACGGCGAGCGAAATATCAGCTCGGTAGTGTGAGTCGCAGTCATCCCTTTCGAGGCCGGTTCTGCGGTTCTGATCGACGGTGCGAACACCCGGAAATCACGGCAGAACGGGTCGGGGCAGGCTGAGCAGGCTGAGCAGACGGAGCGCGAGAACGCGTGGGTAAGTAAGTCAGCTGTGTGAGCGCGCACACACGCACGTGCTGATGTACCAGAATCGGACGGGAAAGCCTTTGCCACAAGGTGAATACTGGGTACAATGAGCACAACAAGTGGAGATCCAAAATACATTGGGTGAGTATGCAAACGAATGGGGATGCAGGGTTTACGAAAAGTTTACGTGCTGCTGGTGGTGTGCGTTTTCCAGGATGAAGCCCTCGTGTGCTTGATTAGAGACAATGAACAATATGACAGCTGGATTCATGCTATTGGTGACCATCCAGATTGTCCGACTGATTGCACCTCGACTGTTTGCGACCGGCTAGATTTAGGTCTTCCCCTGACGCACTTTCTTTCTTTGTTTTAATTAAGGGCTTTGTTCAAATAAACTGACGTTGTGCGGCAGCGAAGTGCCAGTGTTTTCCTCTGGTGTTGCTCCCATCGTGATGGTGATGATGAGTAAAATGATGATGATTTTGTTTGAAGTTCTGTAATGAGTCTTTGATTGGCATACACTCCCGCCTGTTAAAGCACTGGTCTACTGGAACTATACGATAGCGTGCATGAACCAACAAACTGTCGACCCCATTTCCTTGTAATCAATGCTCCACTCATGTTTACTTTTCAGAGTGCACACTTTTATGCTTCCAACCAACAGCTTCTTTCAACGGTTTTTTTTAAAATGGAATATGTAAGCACGTATTTTATGGAGACACCTATATATACTTAATGCGATACAAACTGCTGACCCTGTTTACTCACTGTCATGTGAACAGTCCTCGTCCTGACACAAGTATTCTGGTTTGTCCCCACTAACATGTGAAAGCGGGCAACTCGAGTTGAGAGCACTATAAGTCAGAGATTCAACTAGGTTCCAGCTGAATCTCCCAGCACAATCAATTGGGTATGCATATGAGTGCGTAGGTGGAGTTTCGCTTGAAATTAAGACTCCTCACCGGTGCATATCCTTGGCTGTGATGGGAGTTAGACGCCGCATATTTGATCTCAAGGCGAGCACACGCACAAGCTGGACTCATTGGAATTAGTGCTAGTCAGAAAACCACTTGGTTATTACTTACCACTGTGGAAGCATAAGATATCTGTTGAAGGGCTTCTCCTATAGCATATAGGTCCAGTTTTTTTAGCTTGCACTTCTCTGCATCATATTTTCAGATTTATTCCTAAGGTGACGTCTTCCGGTAGACTAAACAGCAAGACCTTTGAAGCCGTTTTATGGTGTCCATATGTGGTCCTGTCTGCATATAAGCAAAATAGGTTCCTGTTTTATGCTGTTTGGTGACGTGAAAATGCTGACATTGGATGACATGAGTTCTGCTTTGCTAATTAACTTGATTTTTAAACAGTACATGTGGCATTGTGTCTGCCACGAGCGGTCTGGCTTGAATTGCCCGTACAACTAGTTGGGCCCTCTTCATCTGAGTGAACCCCAGGAACTGAGGCCGGGGTGTGACAGAAAGAGGGAAGTTCCAAATTTATCAGCATACCCCATGGTTGTAAAATTATGCGGGGACAACCAAACAGCCGATAGTATCGAGGTTTGCCCAGACAGCACCACTCACAACAAGTACGCGTTACTAGCAATTGCAACAGTAGTAAAAATTCGTTTCTAGTCCAAGAGTAGGTCGATAGCACATCCATATATGAAGTACACACCAAATGCAGTGAAAAATACAATAAAACGAACCACTTCCATGCAACACTGTGTAATATGACATAACATGACATAAGTTACACAAAGTGCGGACAACGCCCAGACAAAAACACTGGCAGTTCACGTAATTAGTTCAGTGTGTTGGACCACCCATGACTCCTTATAGGCTTGTGTATTTTTACTTCGAAGGTTGTCTACCGCTTAAGAGTCAGCTTAGAGCCAGTCGCTCACCCAAATGCAATGACTTTGCATGCACATGTTTCACAGGCTTGAATGTCTCCACGGTTTTCTATATGCAGACTGTCATGTCCACAGGTCAATATAGTGTGTGGGTATCTCCTTTCGATAGCTTGTAAATGCGCTTGACTGGCAAAAACCTTCCAAAATCTCACGGCACTCGAAAAATAAAACTTTACCCCAAGGTCAGCTTGGTTCTACTCTGCATAAATGACCAGAAGTAAGCCGATAATATTGGCCTATGCTATGCCCACACTGGCGACTTTCGTTCAGCTTTTGTCAGATGCGCCTTTTTATTGTTGTTTTATTCCCCAGGGGTGTCCTATCACCAATAAATTTTTCAGACAAATTCTTCGACCGCTTCTCAGAATGTCATCTGCAGTCCACCTTGAGTAAACGAAACAAGTTCTGTTTAGTTTGTGCTTTGAGCCGTTTAAAAGTAATTTAAATGACCCAGGACTGATCTACAAATAAGTCAGCTTTGAACATAGTCTGATTTACTATTTCTTTCCGAGCTTTTCTCTTGGGAAGTTAAGCATGCGTTTAAGCGAGTAATGGTAGTAGGAGGTATCATTCTGACACGCACTCAACCTCACATAGTGTCAGCTAAACGTGAATTATAATGAGATCTCACACAGCTAATAAATGCTCTAAAACTGACCCGAGATCGCTACCAGTACATGCGTGTCGCGTTGGTGTGAATGATGTGAGACTAAACTTGAGAATGTGAGTTTACCGACCATAGAAATGAACTAGCAAAATGTTGAACATTTTGAGGTAAACAAAGACAGGTTTGTCAAACACAGGCGTGTGTTGGATATACTTTTAAGCAAATTATGGCAAAGCGTCCATGCTATCCAGTTAACTGACTAACCATATTGTTCGGCTGCCGCACCCTTTTGGTGCCTAAATGCAATGCCACCAGGAGGAAGCACGAGGGCTGGGATACTGCCAGGTTACCCAAGCCTAGACAGGGGGAGTCGAGAGGCAGAGGTCGGGTTCGAATAACGGTGAGTAAATTTGTGCTCTAACTGCTTGCGTGAACAATCGAACAATTCCAGACATCCTCCAGAAGCAGTATAAAAGTCGATCAAGCCCTAAATAGCACGCTCACTTAAGCTTATAACAAAAGGATCACTCACTGATGCGGAAATGCGCGGCAAAATGGATATCAAAGAACTGCAAACAAATATTAGGCCAAGAGCAATAACGTCACGTCTCAATTCGTGTTATTCCTGGAATTGATTCCTATGGAGTTGATTGTGCCATCTAGTAATTAGAAAAACCATATCAAACGGTAAGACTGGAATGATAAAGCGACTAAATGGAAGCAACGTACAACAGTCAATTTTCAAAGTTAATCGGGTAACAATGTTGGAATCCGTTAACACACAGTTCACTTCCAGTGGCCTCGCCTTAAATGTGTTTAGTAGTACATATCCTTACTTAACTACCACGAACACATTCTTGGCTACACTTCGGAGCACATATGCTATTATACAGCAATTTTCTGCTAGTCTCGTCACTATCTCGTTATAACCTCCTTATTTATGTGTGCAAAAATGAACAAGCAACATAAAATCAAAGCAGCCAAGCAAAGACTACTAACTAGACCTTAGTCAAAGACTGAGGACATTGGTCTTTCCCATCAACACGAGGTTGGAAAGAACGATACTTCTTGCCGTTTATTCCCGTTTGCCTTGCTCTTCCAGGTATTTGATATTTCAGTCCCTTATATTTTCCCTAAATACATTGAAGACAAAACACGGTGAGGGTCTTCTCCGTGCATTGTTCTGTTCTTGAGTTTTCTGGACCCAGACAGTAAGCCATTTCTGCGAGACCGTCATTTTATTTGTTTGTGAACATCATATATATATATATATATATATATATATATATATATATAAACTTTCTGGCCAAGAGTGCAGGTGATAATGAACCTTCTCACAATGCACGAACGTCATTTGCCTTAACTTTACTAAACTATTGGGTGTGTAACAAATACAGATATTCCATGCTGTACTTTTCCAAGTGCTCTCAGGGATTTTTACCAAACTTTCTTGTCTGTTCTAGAAAGGCGCTGATACCCAGAGAACACCTCTTATACGACTCTTTATCAAGGATCGGCTCGGTAGGTGTCCAAAAAGTTAATTAATTAGCATGTTTTAGTGAAATTTAAATAACCCCATTTCGCCGTGTTTCCCTCTACGCTGGGTGAACTCGTTTTCTATTCATCTTTCAGTCAGATCCACGTCTTGAAAGCTTTCGAAAAGAGCGGCTTATCACGATGAAACAGACGCTGGGGCAGTATGAAGCCGCTCTACGTCATTTGGTTGATTGTTCAGGTAAGTCAACCTCTATATGGCTAAATGAGCGGGGTTTTGGATATATATATATATATA
>NW_008751858.1:433951-475216 GCF_000715545.1 Opisthorchis viverrini | reverse complement strand
TATATATATAATTGTTCAGCCGTAACGAATTTTCGGTATATAGGTGCCATGCCACATAGAGGCTGGTACACTGCCAGGTTGCCCAAGCCTAGACAGAGGAAGTCGAGAAGCAGAGGTCTGGTTCGAACCACGGACCTTGTGGTCAGTAAATTCCCACTCTAACCGCTTGGGCCATCTCGCCCCAAGTATCCATATCACACTGGGTCGAATCCTGACCTGACTTAGCTTTTATTTCGAGATTTAAATAATATAGTATTACGACAACAGGGACCTTTTAATCATTAGAATAAATTATTAGTTTCACGTGCTTGGGCCATCTCGCCCCAAGTATCCATATCACACTGGGTCGAATGACATCCTGACTTAGCTTTTATTTCGAGATTTAAATAATATAGTATTACGACAACAGGGACCTTTTAATCATTAGAATAAATTATTTTAATAGTTTCACGTGACGTGGGAGGTACCTTCTCATCTACGTCTGGGGAGTCCCCTACCCATCATGAGCGGTGATGACCAACCTTTGGAATATGGCTATGGTGGTCTCGTTTGGCTGCATACAGATCCACAGTTTGACTAGGCTGCAGTGAAACTCAAGCTTAGTTAGTAAACGAAGGTGATATTCAAACTAGCCGTTCACGATTGCCGAGTAATGTATAACAGGTCTAGCAATGATGGATATCTTATCACTTGGAATTAGTAGCCCGGCGATCTCTGCACACTATAACTATGAAGGCAAAACTTTTTGGAGCGTTGTAAATACCGTAATCTGAAACTCTTGCCCCACTTAAAACCGAAGTCACTCCTTCAAATTCTCTTTGTCCTCGCCCATACTTGTTGATCCTTGGCCTAGCGATGAGGGATTCTGGCGCTCAATTTTGGCTACTTTACGCTTTTAAGTAGCTTGAAGTAGTATTAGTTAAGCAAAAGCTTGCACTCAGCACCGTCGGACGGAAATCGAGTTGCAAAAGTGACCCAGTGCCTATTACACTCCAGGTCTCATAGGACACTGGCCTGTCATAATCCGTATTTTCTTGAGGATGAATGGTACCCAGTATGACCACGTAATGTCGCGTCAAGCGTCGATGCACATTGAATCCCACGAACTCGACAATGCGTTATCCATTCGGGCGAATTCTTAACCATCCCACCCGGTTACTCTTAGTTGTTCGCACAATGTAGGTGTTCATCCAGAGTCAAACTGACCCAAATGTTAGATCACAATTCTCATTGCCCAAAGCTGACGTTTTCTCGAAGGAGCCTCCGGATTTGAAGCCAATTACGCTCATTCAACAGCTACCAGCCTATTGGAGTTTAGGTAACATCAACCATGGTATTTTCAGTCAATTGGAAAATGTTTGGGACCGACTGGGAAGTCATCTGAAACGATCGGCCGTGTTACTTAATCCAAAACAGCCGTCCGGAAAACCAGTGACATAGGTAACAGAACTAGAGGTTCGCATACATGAAAGCGAAAATCTCGAGAAGTCAAATTAAGTTGAGGAAGCGGCTAAGATCGAAATTCATACACGGATCAAACAACGGCCGGAGGGATTGTAACCGTCTGGCTAAATACCCCCAGTTGCAAATCTTTTAGGCCTTGACGGTAGACTGTGCGGAATCCCAGACGAATCTTCACTTCACGACAGTGCGCTATTTCAAGAAGATATACCACTATACTCTAAGCATCGTACCAAGGGAAGTTTGAGGCGACCCTTGTGGAGCATATTCCATTGAGCAATATGCTAAACGAGGCATTCAGTTGGGATTCCATTAATTGTCCAGCTGTAGCACCCTTTCGGTGCCTAGCTGCCATGCCACACGAAGGAGGCACGAGGGCTGAGATACTGCGCCAGGTCGCTCAAGCCTAGACGGGGGAAGTCGAGAGACAGAGGTCGGGTTCGAACCATGGAATTCAATTGAGTCTCCCATTATCATTGAGTTAAATTGCGAGTGAGTGTACTTCTCTAAGTGCATGGAATATGGTGCTTAATTATAATATCATGTGGATGGAATCCAGGGGAGTTTCTGCTGAGCTCCAAGAAGGGCTAAACTGGTGGTGCCCTGTCTAAGAGCTTTCAGTAACTCTATAGGTAGTATTTCATGTCAAAGAGTGTAACCGCTTACATCTGCAACCTAAGTGTTCGACATGGACAAGGAGGAGGCAAGTCGACTCGCTGAACCAAAATGTGCATAAAGCATTTTCTCACCCACAAAAACAACGGTGTTTTCATACTGACTTTCGAATTATTCTGTTCACATTCCTTGAGCACCATGTTTTCCTATAACCACTCGTCTTCCACATTGTCCCGCTTAACACAAATACTCGCAAGGTAGTTTCATGCTTCGACGTTCACCTTACTTGTCACAGATTCGGTCGTGTCTAGTTTAGTGATGTGGACAACGCAGCAATCAAAGTATGGGTGCTACGAAATTGATGGTGCCCCTGAGAGATGGGCCTGTTGTCCTTGTTCAGCTACCCTCAACCGCAGTTGTTCGTATAGGAAGCGGCAAGCAGCCGTTTCGACAGAGAGCGGATGGATGCCTTCGATTTCCAAAACAATTCCAAATAAATGGGCCGCTTGTACTCCCACGATGTCTCATTACCAAAGGAAACATCAAACACCACACCAGTTTATTTAAAGACATGAAGTGGGGGCTGGGGATTATTGGGGTTCTGTTGTATTTCATTTTTAAACGTCTTGCCAATTTTTATCGAACATACTGACAAACTCCTTAGTGTGATTTGACAAAAACGGATGGCAACTCGGTTTCATGTTGACATCAAATAATCTCTAAATTTCCTTCAACAAGCTTTAAGATTCTTGCAAAGCTGTGCCAGAATGTTTTCACACGAAGATTGACTCTCTGGCCACAGAAACTTCTGCAAAGTGGTCTGCCAAAAACGAAAATCCACACCCAGAGCAGATCGTTATTTTCAATAGCAATTTTATCCTGCCAGTAAAACCGACCTATGCTGAAAAGCTGAGAAATACTGTGCAGCTATTTTATCCTTCTTGGGAATCATCAGCGGTGCGCATTTCACGAAACTCCGGCCAGTGGTTGAACACTCAACCGTTTGGCCAAGAGTGGCTGATCAGCTGATCGGAAACCACATAACGTGGTCATGTATTGACTATTTCATCGGCTGGCTTCTCAAAATGACGTTTCACACATCCAATGAAATTATCTTTCCTATCGTTATCTGTATGGAATTTCAGAATCGGAACAGTTCTGTTCATAGCTGTAAGCCAAGATAAAAGTAATGGCGGATTAATTAAAAAAACATCAAGAAATTCCCCCCTGATTATTCTGGATGACATTCACATGCCCAGTCCCTTCTTGCTCTGATGAAGAAA
This sequence comes from Opisthorchis viverrini, assembly GCF_000715545.1. Classification (NCBI taxonomy): domain Eukaryota; kingdom Metazoa; phylum Platyhelminthes; class Trematoda; order Opisthorchiida; family Opisthorchiidae; genus Opisthorchis; species Opisthorchis viverrini. Next base: position 471,857 of record NW_008751858.1, on the reverse strand, counting down.
CGTTACGAGCTGCCGCGGACGTGCGCTGTTGTAGACGATCGAATCATTAGAAGCATAAGTCGTTTGATATGTAAGGGGTTCGTCAGACAATTCGGCTCCCATGTGAACCCAAGTTTCAAACCTAGCGAACTTCAGGGATTTGCAAAGTCTATCAAGATGGTGAGACACTCCCTTGCCTCCCAAGAGGCAGCAGCCGAATCGAAGTGACCGATGTTACGGGCTCTGACCCACCAGTCGAGCCGAGGTTCCTCAGGACGGTGGTGCAGGATACGGAGGCAGCATCAATACCATGAATGCGTTTGGATTCAGGATGACGAGGCTGGAAAAATGGTGTAACGCCGCACGATGACTCGTCAGGATTCAAATGGTAATAATTATTCTTGCATTCCCGCTATCAGTTATCTGACTTCCGGCGTTTATTTGAGTTCGTCTATAAAACAGAAAGCGTCTTAATTCATTTTTAACCAGAAAACGGACAACCATTGTACAAGATCATCGTGGTGCACTGATGTCCCAGTCACGAGTTTAGATATCAGGAGTATCCATTTCGAAAATATCATCGTATACATCCACCAAAGTTGTTCAGAACACCGGAAAAGCTCAAATTTCATTAGTAGACGGCAAAATATCCGCGATACAGTTCACATTGGTCCAGTACCAAGAACAATCCTGTCAGTGAAACACTATTCTCTGGGTGTGGCCACCGCCACAACATGCAGTCAATCAGTCAGTTGCTGAAATTAAAGCAACACTGTGTTGCTTTTAAAGCTTTCGATTCCCGAAACAACTCATTTGGAGTCGGGATAGTGTATCAGATAGCAGGCAGTTTGTGGGCGGGTCGTAGTTTCAAGTTCCGTTCCTGACAGCTCTACTTTAGTCTGTTTTGTGAATCCCGGATCCCATTTAAAGCTATCACGACTTCCGCTCAGGGCGCATATCCCATGGGTTTCTGGATGGTATGAACCGAGGACGGAGCGCATGTGAGCATCATATTTCAGGTAACTTAGTTGGTACACCACTCGTCCGGAAAGTGAGAGTTCGCAGTTTCGACCACTGTGTAAACTTGGAGCCATTTTAGGAACTACGTAACCACGCGCTTCTTTATCTACCCATGAGTGAATAATTATTTCGTTAGAAGCCTAATCACAAACTGACAAGTTTCGCATCAGTTTTGCATGCCTTCACGTCATTCCGTTCCATGCTATTAATTTATCCAAATAGCAGGCGTTTTACAAACGATATGTTTTCGGATTCACTCCCAAGGCTTTGTTCACTTCGCACCAATTCGTAGACAACCGTGAGAACTCCACTGCTCGCAGTTTCGTGTGAGGTTCATTGGTCATGACATCCGTTAGAACGTGAGATATACATCTCCCTATCGCTCGAATGCATTTCAAAAAAGCAGTGGAAGTTGCTGCACCGGACAGTAAACTTCGGACTGACCTGATAGGAAGTTTCCACCTTATGTGTAGATGTTTTAACATGCCATTAGTGATCCGATAATATCGACTGAACAAAAACCGAGCCGTCGGTGCACAGGAAAATAACACTGACGACTTCATAGAAGCGTGTTGGACTCCTTAGTCGCATTTGACGATACGAATGCTTCTCGAGGGTTAGTAACGACGCTCCCTGGGGCGGGAATTCCGACCACGACAAAACATTATCCTAATTTATATAATGAATATCAGACGGTCCCATGTGAGTGTATCGTCTCTTCCATCCAATTCCTCGATACAAGAAAGCGCACCGACCACTAGTCCAAAGCATCTATCCTCAAGCTGTCGTCTTTCATCAAAAGCGTTTATTCCGAACTGGTGAAATCCATCGCCCACATTACGCGGTCACCCTCAACCCAAAGTGAATAACGAATAGCGAAAGAAGTGCCCAGTATATCTTGGAACACTGTGCGCCACTCCTTACTTAGGCGCATCGACTGTGATAGCCCCACGGAACACGATTCAATAACCGTCCTGATTGATGGTTGACTCTTCTGACTGAGATTTTTGATTGTATTTCGAAGCCCAGAAATTGGCACCAAGCAAAATTGCAACGTTAGTTTCAAATTACCTTTATCGCAGATCCGTATGTATACTTTTTAATCAAAGAGGGGTACATGATTAAGGAGAGGGGTGCGGCGCAACTGGTGGCGGTGGCGAGGGGGTGGTAAAAAGGGACTGGCGCACACAGTGTACTCAATCGGTAAAAGTTGTAGATTCAAATACACGGTTTTTAAAAGCATGCAAGTAACGCGCGCGTGGAAGCGCGGAGAACGAGTGACCACCAAAGCAAGTGTCCACACAGTATCGATTGGTGCTTCAAACGGCAAGAAACAATGCCCTGAAGTCAATCAATCGATAGAGTTTGTGTTTTGCGTAACTAATATTACAAAAATAGAACCTCTGGAAGTGAACCAGACAAGAGATACGTCAGGGGCGCAAATGAAATCAGATAAAAATCAATAATTTCCAACTTAAATACCAACCAGTGGGGCTAACAGGAAAAATGGAGAAGTCAGTAAGAGGGTGAGAAACGGAAAAAATTACCATCTGATAATTATGCAAAGAATGACTAGTCAATTGAACAAACCAGAGAAAAGAATGAAAACAGCAAAATTATCATCCCGCCGAACTCTTTTTTTGTTCGCTTTCACTAACATGTACTCACAGAAATATGGAAGCAACGCGGATAAGGGTGAGAGCGATGTGATTACGAAACCGTCTTGTAGCCTAACTAGACATGTGCGCGCACAATCCAATTGAAGGATGCGCACAGATCGCCTGACCAAAGTAAGCGGATCAATAGGGGAAATTAGCGGAGACAATATACAGGCGTAAGAGCAATTTAATCACGAGAACCGGACAAAAAGAGTAAAGGTTAGACTAGAGTGGAGATTTTTAGAAGTTCAGTATCGTAACATAAAAGAAACCGAGGAGACTGTACTGGTTGGAAATACCCGGGAGGTTTGATTGTTCTTCTGCAAGTTGTCCACAGGTTGAGGTTACCATAGTGATCAGAGAGAAATAGATTCGTTATTTTCTCAGCATGTTTGGTAGAATGAAAGACAGATGAAAGGTGCTTGGTTTGGGGTGCAGGCAAGATCAACAAGAAAAAAACGCGTGTCATCAACGCGAATAAAAGATGACATGATCATCTGTTTTCATTGATCAAGTCAATTCGAGGTTGGAAAAGACCTGGAGCTTGGACAGAGTGCAGCATCGTCCTCGACAGCTGTCATGCCCCCTTCGTGCCCGGGGACATACTGGTGGTTTTGTATCTGGCACGCAAGACGCAATCAAGTGAGACTGACACAGCATTGGCACAATGGAAGGACAAGGTGGAAATCCAAATGAAGGATAAGACGGATGGTGATCGCTTGAACAACGGTAGCTGAGCAGTGGGGGGAGGGAGAAATCAGTGAAGTTATGAACGGGACTGAACGAGAGTAAGTAACACTATGGGAGACAAGCAAGCCAAAAGCAAGTGAGATTCCTTTCGTGTCTACTATTTATCCCATAGCAGGTAGTCCCTGAGCTATAAGGGGTATAAATCCACTTGAAAGTTGCGTACGATGGTTGCATAGACTACTTACACCGGGCAATACCAATATATACGGGTACATTAATTCCCCCGATTAGGGCCAAGTTAAAGTGGTAGCTTCAAGTTGAAAGTCCTCATTGGGAGAATCAAACGGTTCGCGAGTTGACTCGTTTAATTTTTGGAAGAGATCTAGTCTTGTTTAAGTTTCAAGTCCCCCAAGTATGTCCATTTATAATTTAGTTTCTAGGATCAGCGATGAACGATTACGAAATATCGAAGTATTTGCATGAAATAAGGCAACGCTATGACGTAGAGGTTCGAGATTCCGTTGAATCTACTGTCAAGGGCAACTTAATTTTCGGATCGGCGAGGTCGAAAGTAGTCCCTGGTGTTCATTTCATTATGTTTGTATGGAGAAAACTCACAGAGTGAATCGCAATCGCTTTAGCTGTCTTGGACTCTAGTTGAAGGAAGACATTGGATTGATTGGGTGGTACGTGATGACTGGTCATTGTTTTGTTCTATGGACTGGGCAATCGGGTTTCATCATCAATCGTAGAGTCCACCGAAGTGTCGACCATCGAAAGGGTATCGTAAAAGACAAGGTTAAAGATCACGTGGACGTACACTAATCAGAATGGACATGACCTATGCGAACAACCATTCATGAATGGTCGGTACCTAGAAGAAAATGTTTCCACCGACGCATCGAACAGTTTCACTTCCCAAAGACACATCGATGATGTCATTCCAGTTGGTGAGGAACGTTCACAACCCAACTTACTGTCTAGTTGAGTGAAGAAAGCAACAACCTGAGACACCAATATTTTCTTCAACGATAAGTGACGAACTACGCCAACTGATTCAAACAGGTTTATTCAGTAGGTTGTATCGATCAATCTAATTAAGTTACTGGTCTACGGGCTAAGCTGGTTGTCCCACACACGTTCACTCAAGGTAGGTGACCTTGAGGAAAAACCATTCATCTTTCAAAAATCCTGAGTGTGAGCAATACAAAAATAACGAGGAGTACTGGTCGGGGATACGCGGGGATGTGCAGTTGAAGAAAAGAAAGCATGCAAGGTGGATCGGTGTACATGCACTGAACTCGAGCGATAGATACACTGAATAATTCAACATGCTGTGCAGTGCTGTCACGAATCAAGTTAGACGGACAACGAGATAACCAAAGGACATGGGGAAATGGAATTTTCGCTTTTCAAGTCTGGCCAAAAATATCACAGCACGATCGAAACGGGCAGTGAACAGAGCAACACGGTGGTGCCGAATCATGTGACGGACAAACAACTATAATCGAGCCAAAAAAGTCAGCGAGGAATCATATCTAAACACGAACACAAAGTGACATAAACAACCACGCCATTAACAGGAGGAAGGTAGTGGGGTGGTACAAACCACAGACGATAGCATGCAGATTGTAGACATAGCAACGTGTGGATGTGCACGAACACGAGCTTACCCTATCTTCTGTCAGCTGAAGGGTCTTGGAAAGACGGCACAGTAATTACGTTGTCAATTTCAGCAAGGACTGAATGGTTAGAGGAACGTGTGCTCTGCAAGAGTTCCACCTATCACATGGAGTAGTAGGTAATTGAAAACTACGCGTCAAGATGCGGGATTGTCAACAGCTTAAACAACGTGCCCGCAAATGGTCGCGCACGCGAATCACTTATGAAGTGTGCCTAGATGTTGTCAAGGCAATTTAGACTAGTTTGAGTGGAGTTGAATCGACTACTTCAGAAAAGAATGATTGAGACATTGGCTTTGTATTAGCATGTGGCTAAATTTTTCAGAAACAGGACCACATTCATTTCTTATGGTAAGTAACTCCAATGTGAAGCTGCGCCAACCCCGAATCGCGAGCTCCATAAGCTGAAGAAAATAGCTCTCGCGAAACTCTCGGCAGTTGACCAGCGGTCTGCGAATGCCTGTTCGAGTGGGAACAGGTGAACAGTGACGCCGAAGTAATTCGAAGGATTTTCGGGGGAAAGAAACGATACTTATGTGATCGATCACAGTATGCACTGGCTAGGTCGCATGAAGAACTCCTTTCTTCCAACCACATGCAGGGAAGCCATGATCTAGATTAAGTTAGGGTTTGCTCTATTGGCGAAGGAAGAAAACGCTAACTGGTAAACTCAACTGCGCCGCCAGGTGCTATCCCCCGGAGTGAGAAGTCAGGATTGGCCACAAAAGTTATTTGGGACACTGCGTCGGGTCTGTGACATATAGCTATTCCAGCGCAATATTTCTTACTGATACTGAAACAAGTTTGTGACCAATGAATCAGCCTCATTGAAGCATTACGGCATTGCATCAAGTTTTCACTTCTAGCGTTTCCTACTTCCCTTCCTACTTCATGGAGAAGTGTGGTAACAAAAACTGGCGTAAGATTTGTATGTCGTTTACAACCAATGATGACAACGACACCGCGACCTCATAGAATATTCTCAAAATTTTTGCAGACGACATGCTATTATGGCTTATTCGGTGATACGAACACAAATAGAAGATACTGTGTTTTGAACTAACAAACAATCCCTTGCTTCATGTCAGCGCAGTTTCACCTGAGTTGCGCGCTTAGTACCGGAGTCTTTTTCGTTAAGCACAGAAGGTGCGCGATGCTCAATGAGACCGAGACCAGTATCGTTTTTAGACTAGTCGACTAAACCGGGTCCCATTGGGCTGTGAGCTAAGAAATCAAAAACGGGTGTGAGTGAGTTTACTCAGGTTACTTGATGAGCATTTGACCTCCTCCAATGAACTCGAGTTACTAAACTTCCCTAATTGCCTTCAAATGATACTTTCCTGTTGACTTTCCGTTTCTACTTGCCGGACAAGTTTGATAGAGCTCTTCCTCAACTGAGAACACAAATATCCGACTGTCGATAGCTGCGAGTATGCTGGAGTGCACACACCCTTTACACTGTGTTGGACTGCGCGTGCTGAATCGGTTTTCCCAAAGCTTAGGAAACTAGTTTCTTCAATCCGAGAAAAAACGACATCACTTTAAAAGTGCTCAGTTCCACTCATAAACTTGTTTGTTCTTATGTGTCTCTTATCAGTTTGTACTGTTTACACGCCGTTTTTCGGTTCTTTCGAAGGGCAGGAACTCAAACTGATCCAAATATCACTGCTCACATTTCACTAAGTCACTCCTTTCGCTGAAAGCTCTCATCCTCCTCAGTCCTACTCATAGGCTGTGAAATCTAGCAGCTAACACATGGTAGATACCTGTACTTCTCTGTACAGGGAAGCCGTCACTTCATAGAGGGCCAGCCTACAAACAGTGAGACTACTCGAAAGGAATTGATCTGGCACAGGGGTGTGGAAGAAATTACGGAAAGTCTGGGTACTTTCGGTGCAAATCACCTTCCATGATTGAGACCACATGATCCTCACTGGGTCTTGTTGGAGATGTTGCAAGATATGGCTGCTAATCTATATCAATGACGTTGGTGTTGTCAGTTTCTATCCAGATTGTCTGAATGAGGGTCTGGAGGCGTGGGCACCCGGAATGATTGTGGTCTCTTACCCATCCACTTTTATTCTTTTCCTCACAATAACGCTTCAAAATAACTCATGGTTGTATCACAGCCAAGCGTCAGTGTTGAACACTAAAGTTACATTGTCGATGGTGATGTTGGTGAATCAAGCTCATTTACAGGCCACTTCTTCAACCGAACTGTGCCAAAACACCGAATATTCTATTTACAAAGAAGTGCACACAGATATACGTTTTCCGTAATCCCCACCACTAGGTGTAGCCGGAACGTTCCTTGCTTATCATTGTGCCTAGCACTCGTTTGTTTGTTTTAAATATAAGAACACATATCCAATCAACAAGCATCTATTTTTGATGGATACTTTTGAACAGCGATGTGGAAAGCAAGAATACTACGCGCCTGAACGAAGAGAGCTGCAAAGTTCCATTGCAAACTCACCAGATTCACTCGGTTGTTGCTCCTCTTGTGTGTCCAGGTAAGTGAAATCTTGAACATTTGTGGATGGGGTGGATTGGTTCGGGGAACCCAGATCCGAACCCGCAGTTTGATCACCCCTTTGATTCCGAGCTTCGTGGAGCAACTGTTCCGCGTGCAAACGTTGTGTGACTATGATTTGCAGTTGACGACGGCTCTCGGCAACTCGTTCGCCAAGCTGACGAGCTTCGTTGGTGTACTGATCCAAGCAACCCTGACTGAGGTGCCGCAAGTCTACAAAGGATGAAAAGATGGATCGATCGGTTTGATGGCAGTCAAGTCAAAAACTAGAGCGGAAACTGCACGACTCTTCCAGTGACTCACTGTCTAATTTTGTTCCAAGTTGCGAGCTGAATTGCCGCGGGCGTGGAGAGAGATCCCTGAAATCAATGGCGAGAAAAGTGATTTAACCGTAGACTCAAAAGAGTCGTCTTTTCGTAACTCAGACAATGAAAAAAACAGGATGGAGAGATAGGACGTACGTCAATGGTGTGATATCACAAGATGGGTCATTATCACTGGGTTCAGAAGCCGCATCGAATTCGGTCTCTTGAGTGAGAAGTAATTCCGGTTGGAAACGTCTTCCTTCAATAGAAGCGTCGGGGTCAAGTGAGCGGAGTGCCGCCGCAGACCATGTGCTAGTTGGGATCGAAGTGAATCGACGTCGATGAATAGGCAAGGCAATATCCGATGGACGATCAGATTCGGGGCCAGGTTCGACCGCGGTTTCCAAATCCGTGCCAGAAGGAGGTGGTGGGAGACCGGCAGCTGCGTTGAGAAGTTTGGCCAATAAAGGCTGAACGTCACCTGTGTAGAAGTGTAGAATAAAGGAAAATAAAGGGATAGATTTACTCAAGCGGTTTGTGCTGGTGTTTTTCGTGGGTGCGATAGTATTAGGTTCGATTCTTGTAGTTTGAGCTCTCTTCATTTGACAATTTCCCAGTAGGTAGTTGACTTTGTCCGTTCTTATCATGTAAAGAGCGAGACAGGCAGGATAAGTGAAGTTGAAGTAGTGCCAAGAACAAGCATTACGGGAGCTCGGATATAGTGCCGACTGAAACAAGAGGCGGTCTTGGTGCCACATTCAGTTGAAAAATGCCACAAACCGGAGTCTCTCGCTAATACCAGTGTGATTTGCAAGTGAGGTTACTTCGTTAATTGCCTTAAAGTAGAATATAGGGCTAGTCGAAATTCGAGGTCGATGCTCATCTCATGGGCTCCAAGAAGGGTGAAACCGCGAGTGGGTTCTGTTTTTCGCAGCCTCGTAGTAGTGAGTTGTGGTAGGGAATTATATAATATAACATTACATTATATAATTATATATGACATATACCAATTATAATAATGTAATACGATATAATGCAGAATTACGTACACATACTTCTCTCCATGGGAAAAAACCAAGACCTTTTGGACATGAATCTCAGCTCACTACTGAGGTCTTTTGAATTCACCAGACGCTTAGTTTCATTACAGCAGTGTAACCAAGGTCTTATCAAGGGCTATGAACAAAAACAAGCCTCTAGCACACGAATTAACAGAGGCTGGGGGGACAACTGCTTATTTTCCCATGGCAATCAACAAGCATAGACAAGCCGCTTTGGTCGACCGCAGATCTAATCTAGTAAGCGAAGATGCATGTGTGAAAGAAAACACGAAGGAAGGAAAACTGCTGAGACGCCCACCATCGAACAGAGAAATCCGCTTTGAGTGGTTCGGTCAGCAACAACATCTCTAGCCTTGCAAGCAAGTATCAGCGGTACCATGGTTCTTAGTCATGCGATTAGCCTTGATTCCGTGTTGGCTACCTGAAAATTTCACCCCCAAGCGACTATAGCGAACTAATATAACTCTATGTTTTAAGTAGTTGATATAACCGAACTGCATTTTGACACTCCTGTTTACCGTATTTTTTCGTGCGTTGATCGCGACGCCATCTGTTCTAACACAACACAGCATTTTCAATGGAGGAAAATCTTGGTAGATCAGGTAGCGTAGATGGTCGTTGGTTTGTTCGCTGAACTGGGTAGTTTGATTGCAAACGTTTCATTACCAATCGACATGACATCATCAGTGTGTTGCTATGGAGCGTGGTGGTGAGCAGAGATGGGTTGGTGGCCGTGCACAACCAACGACCAACCGGTTCATAGGAATGTGAACAAGGTGGAGTAGTGACGGTGAACATGAACTAACCTTCAACTCGACCCGGTTGATTGGCTGATTCCTCACCTTCCATGCTGTTGGTGGGAATAAGCAGAGGTCCGCATTCTGTTGAACCGCGCATCATCGTTGTTTCTAAATCAGTTATGGCTGAAGGTAACTCCTCGACCGAGTCGGTTGGAATGGAGCAACCACTTTCGATACCCAAATCGGGAGAGAAAATCCACGAGTGATATTTGATGACCGTTTCGACCAACTGGAGTGACGGATAGTGAGAGATGACTGATTGACATGTTGATAGAAAAGGACTGAAAGCACTTGCTTATAGTAATGAGATACTTATACTCTTCTCCGCTTACAGCCACATCTCCGATTGACACTTTCAGAGGAACATTCCGAAATACAATGGAAAATGTCGCATTGACACCACTACTCCAATCCGTACAACGACTGAATTTAGGCATATTTTTTGGACACACGTCTCCTGTACAGAAATGAAGTTCTGGTGCATTCGTTAGCCTGCTTTTCATTCGTTATGTCACGACACCGTGTTGAAACGCCAACTACGTGAGGCAAATGACATTTTGTCAGTTCTTTCAGACCATCTCATGTCATAATCCATTAATCCACGCCCACGAATGATCCAGAGCCAGCGTTTGGAATGCGCAGCTGCCCAAATAGGGGGTGCAGACCACGGAATCGCTTTATGAAGGGATGGTGTCTGTATGTTTGTGCAACAATTTGAGAGCACGGTTACAAATCGGGATAGGCCGTACACTCTACTTATCCGGGCATAGTTTGGATTCATACTATTGGGTGCGCATAGATTTTGGTCTCGTTTTTTGAATAGCTTATCTGCAAAAATTTTCAAATTTGGTTCAGTAAACGAGAGTTTCCAAAAAACTCCTTCCGATTATGACGACTAGCTTTGAGATGTGTGACAGTGACCTTCACAAGATTTGCACCATTCCCACTAACGCGATTTCAAACGTTTGCGAAACTGCATCGGAAAATTCCTAGAAACGAGCTATCGTGTATTGCTTTGCCTTATCTTCTATGGTTTGGAAACAATGCGATTGTGCTACATTTTCGAGAATGCTTTTTTTACGGAAAAATACTGACAAACTAAATCCAAAAAAATCGGTGGTGTACCGGTGATTTGGAGATGATTCGTAACAACTGACCTGCATATCCGGCTAAATGACAAAGTGCATTGTGGTTAAGCTGTTTTCTTCATGAGGATAATTCCACCGATTCGATGACCAAATCGAGTTCATCAATCGTCTTAGTTAATGTAAGTGGAGTAAACGTACGCAGGCATGCTATTGATTGGGCCTAATGTCGCACAATCTCAAAGAACCGTTCTGTCGTACAACTAAGTGTCGTGGGGCCTTCGCACCTTCTTGGTCGAGCCTCGCGGCACACGGTTATGGACCTCAATGGGCTTGGCATGTAACTAATTCCAGTATCGATCGTGACGTCACTTCCTAGTCCGACTGTCCAGCTGAAGTTTGTTCGTTGCTTTGTGGTAGGCTCAAAGGAAGGCTCACGAAGTAAACCGGATCAATCCCAGTCAGAGTGTATTACTTCTGTATGATGCTGACATGCGTTTAGCTTGCTGCTGTTCCAAGATGCACGTATCTTGTTCTTGATCACTTTGCATTGTAACATAAGGCTGTTCGTGATAAGTCTCCGCTTTCTTCCTTTCTTTCCACTCTCTACCAGGATATTCCTTCTTATAGTTGTATGGCACTTGAGCGTCACGATTTATTACTGGTGTATCGCTGATGATGATCAAGATGATGGACTGCACAAAAAGTTTTCAAAGTACTTGAAAAAAGATGTGAAAAATACACTACGAATAGGGAAAGTCAGAAATAACTTGAGAGGGGAGCTGCTGCTTTGCTTACCCTCGCTACCCGAGCTCCCCAGTGACGAGTAACTTTTATGTCCAGCAAGATAAAGGGTCAGCAGTGAGCTCTCCCCCCAAAAATGCCACCCTGCTAGAGAGTCCACGATAATTTTCCCTTTAGCCAGGAAGTAGTGTGAAATATCCCAGGGGAAAGGCAGATGATACCCTTTTTCGTGCTGCTTTGGCCTGTGAGGAAAGTAGCCCGTTGGACAGAAACACGGAATAAAGATGGGCACTGACTTGAGGATGGTTTGGGAGAACAACTTAAAAGTCTATCGCCACAAAAAAACTGCGCTCGTGTATGGAAAAAACTGAGAGATCTGGTGCATACGACTGCTGGATCGTCCGAAATTGACTGTACGAGTCGGTCCCGGAAAAATGTATGGCCATTATCAGAGAAAGGACATACCATAATCTTGTATTTGGAATCACTCATCAGCAACTCCGGAGTTTCTTCACGTGGCTGAACCAAGTTCGGAGCGAATACGAGGGCCAAATTGTAGATGGTCATTTTGTTCACCGTTTCTCGGGCACTCACGCGCGCCAAATGCGTGGCTAGATAACGTAGAGTTGCCCGGTGAGCTCGGTACTCTGGGTGGTCCGGATAGCATTCCATGATCCCCAGAAGCCGCTGGATGGATAACAGGCGCTTCTCGCGGTCGGGAATACGACAGGCATTCAAGAAATCAGTGTACATGACTAAAAAACGAAGGACAAAGAAGATAGAATTGAAGAGGCATGTCGGGTATAGTGGTTCGGACGTTAGGATTTTACCGGTTGACGGCGAGGATACAAACATGGAAGAGTTGTGTATTGAAAGTGTTAACTCGAGGCATGAGTCAGGCGATGATGAAGCATTGAATAGGAACATTCCATTACTGATGCTGTGGGCAGTGAGAGGTTGGTTGACTTGTTCAGTAATTAATTGGAAGCGGTGTTTAACAGAGTTTATAGAGACTCGTTGATAGTGTTCTCTAGCCCAAGGTGGAGTTCAAAGTGCAGTTGGACCGCCACAACTGGATCCAAACTTGAGTGCTTCGAGCCTTAAACCCCGTGCACAGTTCTGCCAGGCGATTATTCATCTGTCGAAGGAAGTGAGGTAGCTGGGACTATTCACAATTTGTGTACGGTCAACAGATGCTGTTGAGTCAAAGTTAAAAAACTCCCAAAATAAAGGACGGAAAACGGTGCACAAGACACCGACAATACGAGATAGTTGAATATGTACGGCGACGACTACATACCTTTGGGGAAGAGAGAATCCGGAAGTGTGCGCAGAAATGTCTTGAGAACGCCACAGATTGCGTGAATATCGTTCCACTTGTCAGACTGAATATCGATTTCTTGCAACGGCTGACAAAAAACACAAAGAATGTGATCAGCCTTTCGGATCTCGGTTGGATCAGAAAAGAGAGAAGTGATAAGTGGCACACATCGTAGTCCCCATAACCAAGCTCGATGTGGTATGGAATAGGTAGAGAACTTCCTTGTCTGAATGCCTCGAATTAATGATATAGGACTTTTATGGTGACCTCAGGCTTCAAAAACATCGGGATGGGTGAAGACCAATCATCATCGACAGTAAACTCAATATTGGACACCGGTGATTCGATTTCATTGGCTGGAGCTAAGCTATAATATTCAACTGAAACTGCACCACAAACTGGAAATATATATCACTGCATTATTAGTCGAGAGAGTAGACAGTTTGAACTGGACTAATTAGACCTGTAGGACTGTGGACGCAACACACTACCCATAAGGTTGCTGAAAACTCCTTGAAACCCCACGACCGATTTCGCCCCCTTTCGGGTTCGTCAAGTAGGTGCAGTTTTCACGAAATACACCCATTCTCAAAACAAGTTGGAGTAGTCTTCCGGCAAAAAATACATAGTGTGATATTTTGAATACCTTAGCAACCGAAATGAGAGACCGCCTTTGTGCAGCACATTCACTTGAAGAACACCATAAGTGTTGAAATTGGCTAGCAAATGAGAGTAGTTCGCTAATTGCGCCCAACTTGGGTTCAAGTAAAACAACATGAAGTTGACGGAAACTAGGGGAATACTCCTACCGGACGAGTCCCAAGAAGGGTGAAACCGGTCGTCAGTTGTCAGAGTTTCCAGCAACAGTATGAGTAGTATGCTCCGGCAAGAAAATATACTCCGATATCTGGAATATCGTATTAACTGAAACATGAAGCGGCCTGTTTTCAGTCTGGTTCCAGTGAGATAGACACGGAAGAGAACGAAAAGATTGAAACTAAATCCGTTAAAGTGAAAAACTGCACCAAGTCTATGGGGAGACCGATGTCGCGAGCATAAATGGTTCACCAGCTTCGATCCAATTCCAAAAAATAATTCGGCCGAATAGGCCAACAATTTGCTTGGTTCCAAGGAGGCCTGTACTTAGAAGTGTTCATGGTGAGCGGAATTTCCGAGATTCTATAGGAGTGGGTCTTCAGAAGTTAGGAGGGTGAATTAACTTCGATGAAATTACCAAAGGTAAAACCGAAAATTGGGATAGATAGTTTGATTCTTGTGGTACGACACGTAGAATAGCGATACCATTACCAGATCGGATGATTCATTGAAAGAGCGCAGGTAGGTGAAAGAGGAATACGGGTGGTATGTGAATAAGCCGCAGCGCAGCAAATAAGTAGGATGTATTGAAAATGAAAAACAAAGTCAATGGACCGAAACGCGGAGTCGCGTGATCTTTTTTGGCAGACAAGTAAAGCGGAACAAAAACAAGTCTTGGGCCGAAAAACAGTTTGGGAAATGCAACCAAAACCCACGTAGGAGCCAGGTAAAAAAGGAGCATCAGAGAGAAAGGTGTGTACCTTCCTTAGCTCCAATGAAATGAAATCATGGGCGGTTTTGCTTCCTGACAGCCGGTAGAGACCAACACAATTCAGGCCATAGCGCTCGACCAAGGTCACACAGAGCTCCACAATAAACGGGACGAACTGGAACAAGAAAAGCAAAAGCGATGAGCAAAACACCTTATTCAGTAGAAACGTCTCATCATGATACAGCAAAATACTGGTCTTCTATGAACCACAAAGCATTCCTTTACATACAACAGTTTTTTTAGTAAAGTTCAGCACCTAAGCACAACAGTTTTGCAATCGTGCGTTCCAAAGAATGGTGAAATTCAGAACTGCGAGAAAGCGACGCCATCCCACGCAGTCAACTTTCCTAAGCAGGGAATTAAACATGGTTAATGGTGGAATCGCAAAGCTATGCCTACCAGTTGGAGCGAAGCACTAATGAATAAGTGTCAAATTAGAGAGGATGCAGACAACAGTATGCGTAAGCCTGCTGGCAATCAACGTTCATTAACTATAAAAATCACTCTATTTGTGCTTTCCACCGAGATCTTAAAATATATTCAAACGTCTTGGTCAATTTGTGCATTGTAATCACATGATGGGCAAACAGACTTCCCGCAACTCACTAGCCCATTGTGCGGTAGATTGTTTTCGCAATCGAACCATGGGGGATTGGATTTCTACGCTGCATCTCGCACATTTTCGGCTCAAGAAGCAAAAAACTTCCCCACAAGGAACAAACAATTCGGAAAGTTTCCACAAAAATACCGACTATCAATACACAGACTGATAGAAAATGATGTCACGCATCACCGACAACTTACGGGCGATAAAGTACTCCTGGGGCATTTGTGCAGAGGTAGTGGTCCACTGAGTGGCTGCGGAAGCGGGACAAACGCGGGTGTTGTCCCAAAGGTTTCGGATGCTATCATGACATGATGAACCTGTCCGGTTATGGAAGCCACGGCTGAGTGCTCAGATAACATACCACTGTCGATATCAGAGGAGCTTCCCGTGAACACCATGGTCGGAGCCTTTAGAATATCTTCATGCGAGCTGGTTGAAGGCATTGGAGACGATCGAGACCCTTGAATAGAAGGTGGAAAGTAGTACGAAATGTTCGGCCATGATCATCATCATTGCTGAAAGTAAAGCTTTTTGTACATGCGCGATGCTCCATTCTACAGACAGTACGAACGCGACTGACACCCACTCGTTGTACTGAGACTACAAAAGGGAGTTGTAGGCACATGGAGAGTCATCTCTTATGTTAAAGAACACAAAACCCTTTTTGGAGTTACACGGTGCGAGATGAAAGAGTTCAGTCATTCCACCAGCAAGAGTAGTTTTCTCCAAAGAACTGTCACTGGGTAATGTCAACAAAAGAGAAACAAAACTAAGAAGTGTTTTTATCGGTGAGTTTAGGGTCTGGAATATGTTCTTGTTTGGCAGATGACGGATGATACCAAACGGGATAAAGGTTCGACTGTCAGGCCATGGGATCGACCCACCTTTGTATCGTGGCGGAAGCCAAACCTGACAGCGGACTTGTTAACAAAGTACCATGTCATAAGGAAGGATGAATGCAACAAAAACGATTGCTTCTGCACACCCTAGGTGTTTCTTAAAATGTACACACCAGCAAAACTGATTTTAATGCAGTCACTTAGTCCCACCTTCGTTTGTTCAACTCGCAAGAGACCCAAAACAGTTCGGGTGCGTCGTTTATGGACTAAAAACTTGTGCTAACGACTAGCAACACCCAACCTTCCTCATCTTAATCTGGCTTTGTCCGGGAAGGAACTATATAATATCTAATTTTATTCACATCAGTTAATTGGGTTGGTTTTTTAATGTGTGGACCGAAATGCGTGTCCTTCACTGTTTTACGATAAAGCGCCACAGACCACTAAATCTCGGCTACTTGGACATAATAAGTAGGCAGGTAGTATATGTGTGCTTTGACCTGCAACCGACAATCGGACCACTGTCTTCTGTACCAAAATAAGACGCCCGAAGGACGGTTGGCGAACTGGTTGTTTTCGTACATTCTAACAAAGTTACTGATGTTCAGTAGAATAAAAACGCGAAACTGATGAATCCGATTGGGTTTATCAAGGTATTAGAGTTGGATATAGTGTTCGTCTTAGCATACTGCGAAAACGCACCACAAAAAGTCAGAAAGAATGGAAACGGTCTTTAGGTGGGTCATTCATGCAAAGAATAGAGCAATTAAAGGTACACGTTTACAAACCCCATTCAAATGAATCGCATACCTTTAGTAAGTTTACTAATCGTGAGAGAATATAGAAATCCATCATCACCATCAACAGGAAGACAGCCTTTCCAACTGTTCAGAAAACTCGAGCCCAAGCTTAGACAAGAGAGTCAAGGGGTTAAGGTTGGGTTCGGACGACGTAAGTTTACACCTTAAACACTGAACTACTTCGAGCTAGCATGCGCAGAAAGGTTTGCGAATATCATACAGCCTTTGTTTTCACATATTTGTGGGTGTGCGAGAATTGTTTGAAAGCATTTCTACAAGTAGTGGTACCCGACAAGGGCGATTATTGTCCATTTTCGTTTAATTCCTTCACTGATGAAACAGTGAGACAAAATCTGGAAGTATTCGGATCTCCCGAGCGGATATCTTGTCCATTTCGAATACGCACACGATATTGTTCTCATATTCGAATAGGCACATGAAACTCAAACATCACTGGAAAAGCTAAGCAGGGTGGTTCAGTTATCCAAACATATGCGATGCAACCACAGATGCTTTGGGACGAAGTCTATGGACATGCTCTTAAGGAATCGGGGAACTAGCGAGGCACTATACGCAACTCGGGAGTTGCATTAGTTCTGACAGTAGTGTGACGGATGAAGTCAATGTACGAATCTAAACGGCTGGGAATGCGCTTGCTAACTGGCGCCACCTGTTTAGTTAAGGCGCATATCACTGGATTTCGGTGGGCGCATGCATCAGACTACAATGCGAACTGCATTGTTTTACGGTTGAGACTTAGTTAATTGGAGTTGACGACGAGTTGACATCGTTATATCCTTGACCGCGGATGCTTCAGAACTGTGGCCGGAATTAGCCAATTTGCAGTGGGTGATCGGGAAATGGGTTTTTGGTAGAGCAAAAAGGAATTATCTCAAGGAATATATTCAGAACTGCAACCTCGGGTGGCACGGCCGCGCGCTACGCAAGCCGTGGTACAATCCCATAAGGACTGACAGAAGACACATACCGCCGTACCCTGACATTTCTCTTACATTCTTCATTTGCGCACTAAAACATGCAAGTTATATAAATAGAGTAGAAAAAAGTTGGACAGACATCAATTGCTTGATTTCTGAAAGTCACATGACCGATATCAGAATAACCAAACTGTTTGCTTCAACTGTTTTGGTTATGGGGCTGGTTTGATTTGATCAGCAACGCCTCACTTCTCGCTAAAACCTTCTGTTGGGCAATAAAATTTGGAAGATCATCAGGTCAATCCGATGGCGGCCAGTACTTAACGGATGGCTGGCTTCTGGCGGTACACGATTCCGATTTGACGTGTAACCCGACGGTTTTGCCGACACGATCTAGAGTACGATCTTCCGAGGTGGATGCTGTTCTCCGTGCCCACTTCAGAGTGGTGGAAACGAAGTGACGAGCAGAATAAGACAGGACAGAAAAGAGTGAAGTACGACGAGGCTCGTGCTACCCTAACTGCGCTTGGCTGAATATACTGGGAGATATAGTCGCTAACAGATATTGGGGGGGGGGGCTCATGCTGTCCATTTCGATTCACATTCTCTGAGTGTTGAAGGTGTAGACAGTTAGGGAACTTATGTCAGACTAGCTCTGGTTACCCCCGTCCCGTTCCATTTTTTTCATTCCATGGTTTTTCTCAGATAAACTGATATGCCTTCAAGACAGTGGAGCACCAGTATTGGTGTAAATGATGCTGCTTGGCCTGGCGTTTTTGACAAGCTGAAACGATATTTAACTTATTCCGCCAGGCACCACGTTTTCCGTCTCTTAGGATTTCCTAATGCACCACTTGTCCCGACCAGTCTTGAGGTAGCAGGCAAAAAGTTGCTCCAGATAGCTCCCATGTGAATCGAATTACCGACATGGTGGAAATGCTTTCCTCGCCTTCGATCAGAAATATGGATTGTTGTGAGATACAGCTTGAGTCAGGATAGGGCTCCGTTTTAGGACACACGCATATAGTGAAGCAAACCTATTTATAGCGATTCCTTCAGCCGAACGACTTGTTTCGTGTATGGAAGTTGCCTAGGGAGCTTCTACTGACAGTTTTTTATTTGATGGCTGGATGGTGCGGACAGTGGACGTCACAAACGTGAATGGTTTACGCTTAATCTAAAAAAACTGAGCTGTGATACGAACAAGGCGCGAGTCAGGCAGTAAGGTGAACGCATATGCGTGTCCCAGAACATGATCAGCTCCCAGATAGGTGACGCGACAAGAGGCATGTTGCTAGTATTTTTTCTGAAATTTTACGCTTCCGATAAGCAGACGCTGATCAGCACGAAGCTGTATGAAGCGACTATTGCTGTCGACTTTGAGAACATTTACTCCAAGTTTGCTGCCGAGATGAATTTCGTGCGTGCCGACCACTCCAACCGGGGTGTACAAATTGCCAGCTGGAATACTGATACAGGGTGAATTTTGATTTCCGCAGGAGTCAAGAAGTTTCTCTGCAAAAGGCGCTTTTGGGAGTGTGGTCGCTGCAGTTTGCTTGTGCGTGCATACAGATAAAGAAGTGCATTTAGATCAGGATCCTGACAGACTACAGACAGCCGAATGTTCACATAAGTTCAGTCGAGAAGAGTGTCTTCGACTCTTGTACTCAAAACAATAACCATAGCACTGAGACAACGGAGTGTGGACCTTACGAAACCCTGAGAGTAAACAGTGGGGAAGCTGAGCTGTCATGTCATGTTCAGATGTATGGTCGTAATATGCTGACCTGTTTGACAAAAACACTGAACGCTGAGAAATGTATCACAAGTGGACGTTGGTTTGTAGGGTTACAAACAGCCTGGATCGTGTTGGGAGAACAAATAGAGCTGAAAGGGATTAAAGGAAAAGAGAGTAGCGGCTACTTCNAAGAGCTGAAAGTGATTAAAGGAAAAGAGAGTAGCGGCTACTTCTACACTGCGTACGACGATGATAATTTGCAACCGTCAAGACAAAAGGAGATTTGATTGAGTTACGGTATCGGGCGCGTCTAACTCAAGAGTCTTACCCACATGGTAGTGGGAGACGGCGCCGTTTTGTTCCGGGGCTCTGCTCCTAACCTTTAACTCAATATTCCGACCCGAAAGGAAACGGATGTCAGGGTTGTATCGATAGACCTTACCCAGAGTCAACGGCTCACTTAGCTGTGACCGACTTGCCTACCCCAAAGGGTAGAGAATAAGCATACTACTCACGAAAAGTACCTTTTGAGTAAAACCAGACTTTTGGATCAAAAAAGAAGTACTTCGACCAAACTTAATAACAGGCCGTCGGTCAAGAGTTACGCGATCGAAGTGCGCGGCTTTTTAGGCCCGATTTCACTTTATCGGAGAGAACAATAGGACTTTACCCCCAGCCCGTACGTAGTACGGTGACCCGCTGACATGGTTGAGTCTTGAGGGACAAATGTTCGGCCAATTTAGCCACCGGAATCATTACAAAAATCCAGCCAGGCCACCATATGTCGAGTTGCCAGCGCTTGTTGGGTTCGCATACGTCGATCAAAATATTAAGAGGCGCCAAAGGTTTGGGTCAACATAGTTACTTGCTCAAACTGATAACCAGTTGATAAAATAATATTCCATCCCAGAAATGAATTCTATTGTTTGACGCTTGAATTTTTTAACAACCAGAAAATCGATAAACCTTCCGCAGCTGGGGACAGCTAATTAGCTGTCCACGTTCTGTCCTCATGAGGCAGTATTATCAGGATTTCCTTCGTTTGATGCGGTAAAAAATCGAGGTCAAAAAAGTATGGGACAAGATTCGTTCACGGGAAAGTGATGGTCAGGATGAATGAAGTCAACCGCAGGCATTGTGAACAAAACCGGAAGTTACGATGGGGTGAAGGTTATCGTCAAACTATCACATTAAATCAGCTGGAAAGTGGAGACTGTTCCCTGAGTAACAGCCCATAGCGTGCGGCGCAGTGTTGGGTTGTAATGGCTTGTTGGAATAGCAACGAAACTATGCCGGACAGTTGTATGTTTCATTCCACTTCCTGAGCAGTGTTGTTCAGAATGACACGAAGAGGACCACAGCAGAGCAAATAGAAGGGGCGCAAGCAAACAACAGCGTGAAGTGGTGAGGCAAATCTGGGGAATTACGAAGCGGAAATAACTGAGCCTTGGTTCATTAACAGTAGGAACGGAAGAGGCTATGAGGAAGATGGAGGTCACAAGGAGTTTTCAACAAGAAAACCCAGTGGCACAAGTGCATGCTGTGCTCATCGCAGAGGTTTAGAGGACACAAAAATAGGATGGGTGACTACATCAGTGTCCACTAGGTGGAGTACTTGGTTCTTAGAAAACCAAAGCGCCCACAACATATCGAAAAGACGAGCTGTTTTAGTAGCCCGTACGGAAAGCTCGCCACGGGTAGACCACATTTCTATTGTGGAGTTTTCGTCGCTATGTGGAATTCTTGTTGTAACAGAGAGTGGTGAAAATGGCCACACTAACAGTCACTTGAAATTAAATAATAAACGTGAATAGTATTGAGTGCATTTCGCTTTGGAGAAAAACACCGGGTCACAACACGCTCTGCAGTGCTCAACCATATGAGGTAGTCTTTTCTCCGACAGGGTTCGTTGTGAGAGCATTTGCTGGGCCGACAGTGAAAGAATTTTATGGGTTCTGATTAGATGCTGATTTGACACGACCGATATGATGAACATGGAACTGTTATGAACATGGGGCGTAATCCTGGCAACTAGGTAGACTCAGTTGCAATGGCTCCGTATGTCGCAATTCAGATTGTTCAGCTCAAAGCCAAGCGCAGCAGCCTATTTCGTCAATACGCTCAAGCAATGCCCTCCATGGTAAACCCAAAGATATTTCGATTGCAGAGGTAATCGACGTCCAAGATACAGCAGATGCAACGGCATCATCGGACGTTCGAGCAGCGGAACTGAGACGTCTTCAGGTGTTCGACAATCGTTATCTTAGAACCATAAATCGTGTGGGTTGGTGTCGGCGATACCGTAATGAGGCAGTTAGAAAGCGTGTTTTCGGTTGTGTAACGGGTACTTCCATTGAAGAATGTGTCCAGCACCAGAAGCTGCATTGGTTGGGACATGTGTTACGTATGTCGAACCATCGTTTGCCGAAGAGTGCTGTTTTCCATGCCCAATTCAGAGTGGCGTAAACAGAGGGGTGGCCAACCCTCGATTTGGCAGAGTGTGAAGGCGATTACGAAACGCTTGGGTGCTGTCGGTGTTACTGACCTTCCAGGGTGATTCTCGCGTGATCCTTACTGCGCCTGGTTGGAGACACTACAAAATATGGCTGCCAACCGATGTCAGTGGCAGTCATGTTTTCAGTTTCTATCCCGACGGCCTGAAAGAGTCTCTGGAGGTGTAGGCACCTCGGAATGATTGGGGTTAGCTAGCACTGAGTCCCTTCCCCGTCCACCTTTACTCTTTTCTTTACAATAAGGCTTTCAAATAAATCATGGTTGTACAGGAGTGAAGCATCGGTGTTGAACACTGATGTCATACAGTCGATGATGATGACGATGAGCGTGTCAGGTCAACGAGCTGAACTAATCATCCGGCATATCATCAAAGACATCGAGAAACATTCATCCACTGAAACAACGTGCAAGACAGGGCAAGATGTGAACAACGAAAAGATGTCAAACTAACTGGACTTCATTCCCAAAACTCAGGCGAAGATCACAGCTGTCAAACAAATGTTGTAGGATGACTCCAGCCAACGTTGTCCAGTGGTGTTATACTGGCTGTCAGATATATGGAACGACTGTTTCCATCTTATCATTGAGTGTCGTCCAGTGTAATAATATGGGACGTTTCCAACAACAAATGCGTTAAAGTTCCAGCCTATCTAGTCAAATCTTGACATCACTACATTATTGTCGGATGATACACGAACCAGAATTCAACTGAACGTCCAACGGCTCACGATGCATACAAGAACAGAAGATGCTGGGGGTATCGCTTGTGTCGCAAAACTTCGTGAGGCAGCTTTTTTTCTGACTACAAGTTACCACAACACAGTAGGAAACATCAAGGCGACAACGATTCTCCTTGACAAACCGTGTCCGCCAGTATCCACTTTTCATGACTCGATCGCTACATAAAAATTTAGAGTAATCTCATGCGTCATTTTACCGGAAATTTGGATAGCGAGCATGTTGGCAAGGCAGTGAACAAGCCCGTTGAGACCACAAAAACACTTATCCCGATAGCATAGTGGCATTAAGACAAACGACCAAGGAAGCATGTAAGATTCAATCAGATATCTCTTGGACTAACGCGATCCCATTCAATTTTATAATCGGGTGGAACATCACAGCGCGGACGCAACCACGTCCAATCAACAAGGCTTCGGCAAAATTTTTTTCAGAGGCCCAAATGAAATGAATTGACTAGGTCACTGAGCAGCGAGGAACCATTGCCCGCATGGTTCATTACTCTGAGCTCCCAAGTTGTAGTCTTGGAGCAGTTACGAGAATATGGCATGCACTGAAGAACGGATCAACAAATAGAATGTGGAAAACATGCTTCAACTCTGTACTGTTTCTACAGCCGATTTCCCGACATTGGTGTCGATTCCGTTCTGTAGCTTCACGCTTGTGCAGCAAAAGGGCGTCATATTAGATGTGCTAATAGACAGCTGCGAGACTGCCACCTTATGACTTGTAACATTTTGTTTCTCTTTTTCGCAACACGTGCCAATGTCCACTACTGTGATTGCATGCTACAATCGTGCAGCATCCACACGCTTCACAATGTCGTTCGCCTACCGAGTTGAAGGCGAAGGCAGCTTAGTTTTACAGAACGCCATAGTGCTGTGGATTGCACTATCTGAAATAAATTGACATGCATTCGGGGCAGCCGGATAAGGGAAGAAAACGGTGTAAAGGGACTCAGTATGAAAAATAATTCTACAGAAGTCTTGGTGGATGAATTCTGGTGTGACGGGACCAGATTGTATTCTGAACAAAACCGCAATTCCAATGATCGAAAGTCCTTCTAAATTACTTTCCATGTCTGCGAGTGACCAATGGCTACAGAGAGTATAACGTTCTCGAATTTCTACCACACAGAGACATCAAATGATCGAACAAGATTGGCGTAGGGTTCAAATGAGCCTCAGAATAAGAATGTATCCCATCCACCCATTTTCCAATACTCAGACCCAACCAATCACATTGCCAGAATCCAGCGGCAAGCCGAACTGGAACTCGCGAGATTTGATACGGGACTGTAATCAGTTTAAAAGGCGGAAGCCCAAGTCTGAAACAAAAACAATGAGCTTAGGAGATGATAGTTGAGTCTCATTTGTTCTGCTACCTGGGCGCCCGGAACTCACTCTTATCTCCGATGTATCCACCTAATCGATCACGATTGACATTCTGTGTATGGGCTTGTGAAGACAGACAATATCTAAGGGTTTGTGTACGGAGCTGCATGCCAAGTCGATGAGCTTAATATAGGACAAGGACTAGGGCGCGCACTGGCGCCAAAAGTCCCATGGCTCAAAATGCGAACACTACTTACCAACTGCTGCCGTTCACAATTAAGCAACCCAGTCATAACCCAGCCCTCTAATTGTACGGCTGATTGGCCGTAAACGGACACTACAGCTAGTAGAGAGCTATCATGAAGTGCAACACAAAAACCCTGAAAACTGATATTTCGTCTTGTCAGTGAGGCCAATCTATGCCTAAAAGCGGAGAAGCACCGTATGGCTGCTTCACCCTTATTGGGTTCATATTAGGGGTCAAACTAGGTTGCCAAAAATTCTTAATTGGAACCGCCCGAATCCCCTCACGCTATCATCCATCTATAAGTGGATCAGAGGAAGAATAATCTCACGAGATCAGTGAAACTTCTTTCTGTGAAGTCTTCACTCGGGGAGCTGGTGGATACGTGACCACGTGATGTAGTTTTTGTGATTGAAGGACGAAATGCACCATATCCTGACTAAGTGGGAGCAAATTAAACTGTTCAGCCGCTCGTAGCCGAACGGTTAAGGGTTCAACCAGTGACCGGAAGGTCGCGGGTTCGAACCCCCTTGGAGTTTCGTGCGATGCGCACTGCCGAGTAAGGATGAAACAGCTGTGCAGTGCTTCTAGACTTCACTGACCGGAAGAAATCTCGATTTAAAATTAGCTAATCTCTTGGGTAAATAGCCATGAATTTTATGAATCTTCCTCAAGGAGAAAAACCGCATGTGCGCCAGAATCGTTCCCACATGCATAAAGCTTCCCATAATGGGAGAAAGTATTGTGCTATGGGAAGATGAAAAATAGTTAAGTCAAGAACTACCAATAGCAGTAATAGTCTGCCTGGGGCATGGAGTTCTAAAGAGCTTTTCTGAATCGGTGCACACCTGTAAAAGCAAAATTGATCGCTCACTACAACATGAATGTGTCTAAGCGTTCAATGCAAGTAGAAACGACCCAGATATTCGACAACTGAGTGTCGGTTGTTGTGACAACGGACAAAAAGACAGCGGAAACTCCATTTCACCATCCGATAAGCCAATGGCCAGGTATAAACAATGAGGTCAGATTTTTGATGCCAAACAAGGTGGAAGGAGGGAGAGAGAGAAACCTGCAAGTTGTAAACAATCAGATGACACAAAGTAACTTGCCCTTGTGTCCATAAATGGAGAGTGTATTAGCATGTGTGCCATTAGGTAGATGGGGTTGAGGATACATATTAGCTTAGCTATCGCGGTTCAATTCGGATTGTCATACAAAAAACTTGTCGAGTTCTACGAAAATTTCCGCTTTCGACTGGTCGATGCTTTGGAACGAGTTCATTGGTGGGAGTTGGATGAGAGTGATCAAAAACGTCAAAGTGGGCGAAGTACGGTTGTCCCTCGAAGGTTGTCCCGCACAAAGGGTAACAATGAAGATGATGTCGCCCGGAAGTGGGCTTAACTAGTAAATGAAGCATCAACAGACCAACCAAAAAGGGCATTTTTCCGAATGAGGGCAATGGTATCAAGCTTTAGGAGTGACACCCTCATCTACTGCGCGTCACACAATGCAACCAAATGAATCGGGTTCGGAAATACGTCGGGGTCTACTGAGCGTCCTTCTATATTGGTAACCCTCATGACTAACTAGTGACTTTCGGATGTAAGTAGTCTTAAATGCGGCTATTCTGCCCTACACAAAAGGTCACCCGCCTCTCCTCTTGCACGTGAATATATGAACTATTGAAGATTCTCCCGACAATTTGGATTCACTCGGACGTGGGACTTTCATGCGACCAGTGGAGCGGACTGTGATAGTAAATACTCACATATGCGTGGTATCACCAGATTATCAACTCTCGTAAAAGGAGTTCAACCATTACTAAAAAAGGTTTGTGTTAGTACATTATCACCTCGGGTAACAATTGAGTTCAAATTGCCGGAACATCATCCCGTCCGGCCTCACGCATACAGAAACGTCAATTTTCTCAGGTTCCACAGAGGACGTCTCCAATGCAATAGCCATGCTCAACCAGAAGAGTTCCACAAGCGAACAGGAGGGTCGTTCTGGTGCTGATTCGCCATTCTCCCCAGAAAAGACAAAAGATCACAAGAGTAAGAGCCTTTGTCATTGACAATCATTCCTCCCGCTAAACTTACAACGGTGTTGGTTGTCATAAGAAAAAAGTCAGGAAGTTTTAGCGTGACTTGGCTGGATCGATGGTCTGTCAAAGAGACGGGTTTGAAAATATCACAGTTGAAATTGAAAGCAAAAGTATGTAAGGTACAAGACAGGACCCCGTGACCAGAGTTTAGAACAAGTATCCGTGAATTCACTTCTGGTGGATGAAAAGGAAACATTTTGGCCAGGTTAAGAAGCTGGCCAAAAAACAAGCCAAGAGGTTCCCCAAAGTTCAGACCAAAACAAGTCTGTCCTATTGTGTCTTATGATGACATCTTACAACCTATGCCTTTCCTCCAGCAGTTCCTCTCCATCTTTTATATTCCGGATCCAAAGAAGATGAAATTGTCTGTTACATTCATTCGTGGGACTCCTCAAAAGCGATACACCCGCAGGGGATGCAGTAGTTGATTTTATAAAAGCCTGACAGCTGATGTTATTCCAATCCTGCGGATGTCCACAAGCTGAGAACCTAACATTATCGAGAGTTGGTTCCATGAAGACTTACCGTTTGGAAAATCACTAGCTTCTGGACTTAGATACGTAACATAAGGACTCTGAAGAGCAGGAGTAGGAGAGACGCAAGCCGCTAAGCGTAGAGGTGCTGGACTACTGATCGGTTCGACTGCTGACCGCACATCCAAGGAGGGTGGTTCAGTTTCAATCTGTCCGAAGTGTTCCAGCTGTGACGGCATGATATCAGACTGCGAAGCAGTAGTGGACTTGGAATGGGTCAGAATACCGTGAGTAGATGCGAACCGTCGAGCGGCACTGGTCATCTTCGACGTCCGGGAATGAGCGCAAGGGTCGTCGGAGGCAGTTGCAACACGACGCATAGGATGCCACGCCTGGTGAAACCAACCACGACTTGAACGAGAAACCTTTTTGGACGAATCGGTCGAAGTGGCCTTAGGCGTCGTCTGAGAAGATACCAGTCGTGCGTCTGCAAAATTCCAAAGACAGATGCGAGAAACTTGAAAACTAATACGAAAAAAGTAACTGGGGTTTCAGAAGTAAGCCAAGTGAAGCTGCTAAACTCCTCGTGAGGGGTATCATCAAGAACATCGATTGGACAGTGAAAATGATAATCAAAGAAAAGACTAGGTGTCGGATTAACTCAAGCTATCCGTAGGGAACAGCATTTTGTTTGACAGAAAAGGTAATGTTTGAGAGTGGAATGGTAAACCTATACGCTGGACAATCACACGCACTCAGTCATCATGCCAAAATGTCGTAAGTGCAAACTGCCCATGAGCTACGACGATCATACAATATACTGCCTAGACCGTCTGTTCAAAGAAACGCTACTTAGCAACATAATCCACCCGATTTCTGCAGAGAATTTCCAATCTCATGGGATGATACACCGGCCTGTGGAGAAAGTCTATATTTCTGCTCCATGAGAAACTGACCCTCCGAGAAAAACCTTGAAAGAAACGGTTCAAGGGTCATCAATTTAAGCACTGGTGAATTTAAACATTGGTTTCGAATTCAAAGCGAGAAACATGCATATGACTTGTAGGCGGTGCTGAGATTTTGAAGTTTCGATAGAAGTTTCACCTTGCAGATGGAGTCAATCCGTCCTACTAGGCAGAGGATCGCCGTTTCGAATTTCTTACGGATACACACCACTGCATGGTGCTTCTCAACTTTTCACCGCACACTGGATACAGGGACAAGATGAAATTAATTCTAAAACGGAAAATCTCGTAAATCAAATGAGGCTTTTGGCTTGCTCTCGAAGTGTGCTCTCGAACCACATGAGATGAACGCAGTGATTGAAGGATGGTAGTGCCATATCGTACGATTTCACCGGCTGACTGCGGTCGTAGAGTATCGAACCACTAACCGGAAAGCCGAGACGTGGAATTCCCTAAGAACTTGCGAGCAGATCATCGATAACTAATAACAACGATAAAACAGCTGCAGTGACTTCCAGCTGTTCAGCAGACAATTATTTCATCCTGCAGACGAACTACCTATTGAATATTCGGTAAGCATTGAGCCAACCCTCACACTGTAACAGAAGACACTAAGCTGGTCCGCCAAGTTGCGTCTTCTGGTTCGTAGATGCGATTGTTGCTGACCGTAGAACAATCGAAGTTCCACCGGAACTGGAATACAAGTCAAGGTAAGACCAGTCTATTTAATGAAAACTTCGTTACGCAAATGAAACCAATCTGTCGGAAAGCGAAGAAGCATTGCACAACTGGGAATCATTATCAGTGCACGTTTCACAAAACCTCAAGGAACCTCGAGTTTTAGTGGTTTGAACACTTAACCGGGTAAGATTGCTCAAAGTGTGAATCTACTGAACCCAACATCTGCTCCTCGACTTCCCCCATCTAGGTTAGTGCAATCTGGCGGCTTCCTTCGGGTAGCATGGCAGTTAGGCACCGAAAGGCTGTTAAAGCTGAACGATTTCGTAAACCCTGGCTAAACCGCTGGTGACCGAACGACTAATTGTCCAAACTACTAGCTCAAAGGTCGTGGGTTCAAGAGTTCCTGAGGTACCGTGGCATACGAACTGCTGACGATTCCCAATAAAGATGAAACAGCTGTGGAGTACTTCTGGGCTTTTCGGCGTAGATTGGTTTCACTTACAGGACGAAATCACTTCTAAAACACTTCTAAAACTACAACTAATGATGGAAGCTGGGAATCGAGTACCAATCACTTCTGGGGATGATTTATATGGTTAGTGTGCGAGATTTTGTGGGTTTCTTTCACTAGGTTGTCACAAGAAATTCGACAGTGAGTGAAATGACACGAAAATACGCATATATCGCAGCTAATCGAATAACTCGAGAAATTGGTTTTGAAGTGAAAATAGAAAGTCACGAAAGAGGGAATTCAGTAAGAGTTACACGTTTACTCGATCAGAAAGAAGTACTCTTGGGAAAAAATAATTTATTCAAGCATCCACAACTGCTTGTGTGACTGTCTGGCTTACCTGACGTGATAACCATTTTCACGCTTTATGAACGAATCCCATCGCTTAAATATGATAGTACATGAAAAGATGGCACCAACAAGCCAAAAAACGACACCCTTTGGCACTACTCATCCGCACTCTCACCGGTCCGCTATCTAAGGGCACTATCCTGTTGGGCCAAGTAGTACATGATCACGGGAAATTCACCTTCCATGCTTCCACCTCCGATGTTTTGATGGCGGTGACCGTTGCCACTGTTCAAAGCCACTGAGGGACGGAGGCCGGAGGAGTGTAAGAATAGAAGCAGCGAAGTAAATTACGTCAACGCAAGTAAATCATACAATAGGAGGAGCAACGAAAGGACAGCATGACAACTGTTTCAACGATTCGTTTTCTTTCCGAAAAAGGTAAACAAAGACGACTGACAACGAAGGTGGATACCTACCCTTTGGCTTCATTCCACCATTCGCTGACTCTGCGGAGCTAGTAATTGGAATCGGGTTGGATATCTCGATGGTTTTGGTAGAACTTGAAGTTTGCAGCCACGACGGTAGGTGAGCCCTCCCGATCAACGGCATACCAACTGATGCGGCAGCCGTTCCAACTGCGCGAAATAGTGGCATACCACCAGCTGGCCCCGCCAAACCCAGACTAGATGAACGACCCGTGACTGGTTTAATACGTCGAGGATTAGTGCGCGATTGTGTTTGTGTTCCGGTTACTTGGATCTAAGAAATATCAATACGGAGGATCGGGTAAAAGTAGTGCGCGTTTTGAAGTGGAAAAACTCTCGAGTCGTTAGTGACGGACATACGGAGTTATATGCGTTTTTACTACACATAGTCTTGTGCTGAGCAGATGTCTCTATAACAGACTGCAAAAAGTGGAATTTGTACAATATATGGTCTTCATATTGCGTTCAATAATCCAGTCGCAATGAACTCGTGTGAAAACGTTCTGCCATGGTACAACTTTCTGCTTCCAGAAAAAAACATTTCAGACTCGACTAAACCAATGTCTTTTGAATGAGGAAGTATCTCTGATGTCAGCTCATTGAAAGGCAAGATGAGTGTGCTGACGAAAATCAAAGGAAGCTAAACAAGAACTGCGGGGACTGGGTAGGTTTGACAAGTTTGAAACTGCTACCATAAGTTACTACTAGTAAACACTGAAGTAGATTACTAGGCGGATTTGTCTAACGCCACGAATTAACGAGACCATCAAGTAACAAATTTTGACTCCCCACACACTTTTGGAATCGGCAACGGATGACTGTTACCGAAGGCAAAATGTACTCAGATACAAACACGGAAAAGTTCTTGAAACCTACATCTTCTGACTCAGCCCCTTCCGTCGATTTGATAGCTGCAGGCTCGGGACCCCAAGAGCCAAAAACGCTCGATGCAAGCTGTCGATCCAGTATGATGTGGCATTTGAGGTGTTGTTCGGGCATCAGTACGTTCATCGTACCAAATACTGGATCAGCCAAAGGAAATGTGTCAGACTTCAGAGCTACAGATGAGGTGCATTGGTCCATATTGTTCTGCCACGTGACTGTCCCACCGGATAGGGTGACGTGCATATGTGCCAAGTACGGATATGCAAATGTTGGCTGCTGGAAGGAGAGTAAAGATCCTATTATATACAAAATCTATCCCTCCTCAAAGTAAGGATGAGCCTTGGGACCTGAAAAGAGAGAACGGCTATAACGGAGCGTCCTTTCATCGATTCCTTATACGTTAATTCACGATTTACGTGATCAAGGTATTCATGGTAGCGCAAGCTGAAAAGATTTTCGGAAGAGAAAGCGCTATGGGGTAGGCAAAGCAGCGCGTNGTTGGTATAAGGCAATCCTAGCTCCTCTGAGACCAATCGAATCATGGAGAAATCACGGGCCCTCTGTAGGAGAAAGTCCCTTTTGGAGTGGCACCATCATTATGATCGTAATCAACATTATCACTAACAAACGGGGAGGTAAAGGGTAGCCCAATTCTTGTGTTGGTGAAGCAGAGCGTGTGAGCTGACGAGTGAAAGATTCGCGACTCAAGCCCATGTGTGATTTCTTGATCGGCCTTGTACGACCGCTTGGACGACCGCGTATTACTTGAGTAGTTGTCTGGACGGCTACTAGAGGCGATCGATGCAGCGTGGAGGTTGAGGTGTAAACGCATGAGTATGAAAGGTCATGTTTCGGACTCAGCGACAAGGTGTGTTTGCATTCGTAGTCAGCATGTGAGCCCGATGCACGGCAGAGGTTAGTACGCAAACTCATGAGTATAAAGTATGTGGTTCAAGTTCATCCTTGGCAGTTGAACTGACCAGGGTGTGGCTAACATAACTATGGATCAACTCTTGAACTCCCTATAGGGTTTACGGCATGCATGAGATAAAAGGATGTCAAAGCTGATCCTGATTGTTAACCAGTGAGTCAACTTGGCTTCCGCAACAGAGAGCTGCTAGATTGAAGTGAAAAGTTACCTTTGTGCATTGGAAATAAAATGCGACATCAGGGGTGTCTGACAAAGTACAAGTTCAGAAGTGGTGAAGTCCGGACACAAACATCCGATACACGATAATCTTTCCAAAACAAAGCATTCCTCGAATCTTGTGTAGGGTGTACTCGAACAGAGTTCAATCCTTTCAAAGGAGGCCAAACACTCTCTACGGTAGTCTATTTTGAGGGTATCACTGAGTGGCTCACAACCGATACGGGTAAGATAAGCAATAACTTCATCTATTTATAGTTTTATAGTCCCCTCTGTTTTCGACCATCTGGAGGTCGAATAGCGTTTTCTTGTGCAATCATACCGTGTGAATTATCAGCATGGTTTCAAAGATAATATAAACTTGCCGGAAGGTGATGGGCAGGTTACAACACACGGTCAAGCAACGGTAGTTCAGGGCAAGCAGTCATTAATACAAAGTTGTGAAGATGGAAATGTCCATCCCCATTAGTAGATTCCCAAAACGGTAGACCTATTACCGACAGAAAACGGATTTCCAACTCTTTCTTCGGGCTACCGAGATGATGAGATCCGACTACCGTTATTCTTAAAACGGTGGACGTATAGCATAAAGATCATGTTATGGTTCAATGAGATAAAATGCTTTAAAAACAAGGTGGAGACAAACAACAAGTCAAGATATATGCTAAACAGAGGAGGGAGGAAAACTCACCTTCCGAGTGGTGGTCGACGGTTCACCAGCGAGGTGCGTCATAATAAGGGTATCGTCTGCTCGTCGAAGATAATAACGTTCCCAAGGGGCTGTATTCGGGAACTGTTGTAGGTACAAGGTGAGAAGCAGAGGATATTCTCACTCAAAAAACTGTGAAAGGAGCTGAGCAAGCACGCACTTCAAGCATGTGATCTAGGTACAACAGGACGGTTCATGCAAACATATAGCGGAAACCTGCCAGTAGACAATTAACATTGTACGATCAGCTGTTTTGTGTGGTTTATTCCGGGAGACCTGACGATCGTTCTGATTCTGTGTAAGACAACAGTTCATCTAGGGTGTAGAGCGACTCATGCCGCGTGGACAGTCTCGGTGGAGGATTGAATCAACAAAAGCATTCATCAGCCCACCAGACGACTTACTGTTGCGCCCATCGCGAATGGTGTTTTATGTTCGGAAGGCCGTTTGTGGTCTAACAAAAGAGCATTTTCACACTTGATCGAGTTAACCAAGTTCTCTAATCATTTTTAAGTACCAAAAGATGAATGTTTCCTTCGCACAGTGGACGTTGGACTTCGCATCCATGTAGAGGACAAGTGACGTCCCCAGTTACATGGAGCTTGTTGTGATTTGCTACCTTAAAGGACTATTTTCCACCGAAGAAATTCCACTCTGGGAGGCTCCATGCACATTTACGATCCTGCTGCATTTTCACACTGGAGATGATTTAAGGACTGTGTCCAACTATGAAACACCATCTTATAATTAAACCTCCTAAAGTGGGCAACGACTCTTAGGAGAGGGTTAGGCAAGCTAATTAAGATCCTGCGCCAATGAGTAGTTCCTCGAATGATGCATATTGGTTCATCTTGGGTTTGAGATAACCTAAATGCCGCAAGTTTTCACGTTACTTCTTATGGAATGTACTCAGCCTTCAGAAGACAGTCACAAAAATGTGGAGTGAGCTGAAGTGGAAAGATGCGGTTCTCGATCACAAAAAAGACAGTTCATGTTGTCTGTCCTACGAAAGGTCGAGAACCAAAGCCCAATCAAACCGTGCCCAATGGCAAATGGAATTTTCGATCCTGTTGGTGAACCATAACAACAGCGAGCGCCAACCTTGAGATTCAAGGGCCTTCATAACTGATGATGGTTTGTAGCGTCAGGGGTTCCAGATGATAGTTTCGATGCACTTAATACCAAGGTTAACTATCCATGATCCAGTAAACTGAGCATCGAGTTGCCCGACACTGGATTGAGGCGGGCGCTGAGTAGGTGCCTAAGCTACATTTTATTCTGATAACTGGAGGTGTATTTCGGGAAACGGGCATTCTCTATTGGTGGCACGAGTCTAGTTCATTCCATGCAACCTGAAACGGAAGTGCACCCTAGACGGACTTTTGACAGCATGCCAGGGTTTTGAATGGAGTTTCGCTCCCAATTTCCCAATTTATAAAGGGTTGGCCAGTCTTCGAGCAAAGCTGGAGGCCATGACTAAACTTCTGAAGAAAAATGCCTTGAATCAGTAGGACCCACACCATTCACGGTGAAATACCATAACGGAAAATCTCCAGTATTGATTGTTTTTCTGTTGCTATGGCCTAGTCCATGGACCCTGCTTTTTAAACAGAAGGGGGACAAACCCAAGAAAATATGGATCTTGGTCTGGAGAACTGTAAAGACAAAGTAACACTCACATTGTCCTCAGTTCTGGAGGGCACCTCAAACCGTACCAAAGCGGTACACGAATGGGGAACTGAGGGAGGGATCACTGTCGAAGCACCTTCGACCGACATATCGGACAGGAAGAAAGGAATGGAGTTCGGCGGACATTTGCACGTGTAACTT
The DNA here is from genome assembly GCF_000715545.1 of Opisthorchis viverrini. Classification (NCBI taxonomy): domain Eukaryota; kingdom Metazoa; phylum Platyhelminthes; class Trematoda; order Opisthorchiida; family Opisthorchiidae; genus Opisthorchis; species Opisthorchis viverrini. The sequence goes on along the minus strand of NW_008751858.1, from coordinate 437,555 downwards.
GACGGTCGAACCGAATCCACCGATCGACTGCCATGTGAACGTATTTCCACCAGACTGTTGGTTGAGCTGCCCACCTTGTCTGATGGCAAGACTAGAGCACCCAGAGATGCTGAATTATTTGAACTTTCGTAGTCCAGCTAAATGCAACGGACAAAAAATGAAGAAACTATGAGGAAATCGGCTTCTAAGAGCAGCGACGTGTTACCTGTTTCTTGACATAGGTACAACTAACAATACTGACTCAGTGTGAGTAATCAGTCGCAAACAATTTACCGACTGCATGAAACTGGCTTCGTTATAGTGAAGGTTGCTGGTGATTTAAGGTAAGAATCTTATCACAGAGATGTCACATGATCAGTCTGGTTGGCTGGCCGATGCCATCTAAGAATGCACCAAGCTGTACGACGTGGCTGGTTTATCTGGTGATGATCTACTCATCTTTAAATTATTCACACTTATCGTAGTTTTTCTCCAGCAAAAAAGGCGTTTTCGAATGGGACACGGATGGCACGGGAATCACTTAGTTCTATAATGTGTGAGGCGTTGTTCAGACCACTGCTTTCCTTTGCTTTTCACCTCCTCGCTTCAACTCGCAACATCCAAATCTACAACAGTAAGGGTTATCCGATAGAATGGAAGCGAGATGGACCAAGCGGTTAGAGCACCAATTTACTGACCGGAAGTTCCGTGGTTCGAACCCGGCCTCTGCTTCTCGACTTCCCCTGTCTGGGCTTGGGCAACCTACGGTATCCCAGCCCTCGTGCTTCCTTTTGATGGCATGGCAGCTGGGCACTGGAAGAGTGTTGCAGCTGAACGATTTATTTATCCGATAGGATTGTGAACAATCTCGCCTTGGTAGGCGGAGGACCTTCAACACGACGTGTCATGTGCCGAAAGGGTACGAAATGCAACAAAGACCAGCTCCTTGATCCGACAGCTGTTCCATATGCACAACGCTCAAGATTTAAAGACGAAAACTCAGAAAGCAGTGTCCTTGATTGTCGTATGAACATAGCAACAGATCATTGGAGTCAATCGAATAATCAATATGAAATAACCGTGTGTCGATACTGACACCACAAAAATGCGTTTGATCGAAAATGTTTCTGCACCATTTAATGGGTAACCCCTCTCGGTAGGATCAGAAAGAAGTTGGTCAATGGGGCAGCACCTACCCGGTAGGGCAAAGCGAGAGTTCCTAAGGGCCGTACATAACCACACAAGTTCTCAAAATATGAAACAATATTAAAGTGGGTATATGAAGTTCAAGGTTGTCCTGTAAGTGCTGCGGGATACTTCACACAGAGATAAGGAAAACCCTCTGGTTGACCCGAAGGTAATGAGGTAATCAGATACAAAAAGATACGAGTAGAAACAGGTGATGTCTGAAGAAGAGCAAATTTGATGCCTGGACGGTCAACATGGGTTGGCTTGCTATTTGCACGACATAAAAAGAAATTAAAGATAGCCTAAGTAACAACACCACCAATTCTGTGATGAGGGAACACAAACTGGCTACACTAGGGGGTTTGTGATCTGTTCACACAACAGGACACTTGGAGGTCCTCCTTCATCTACTTGTGGGGCAACTCGGAGAAATGATGATTCAACTTCGCAGTCTCGAGCATTTTGTTCACCCGGCACACTAATTGTCCAGCTGTGGCACTATTTCTGTGCCTAGCTACCATGCCAACGGAATAAGGCATAGGGGTTAGGATGCTGCCAGGTTGCCCGTGCCTAGACAGAAGCAGTCGGGATTGAGGTTGGGTTCGAACCACGGACCTTCCGGTCCGTAAGCTGGCGCCTTAACCGATGAGCTATCTCGAGCTCTATATCGAAGAACCAGTTCAACATTAAATCACGTGATGTGAACTGCATATTGAAAGATAGGTGGCACCACACTACAAATGCAAATTAGTCACACTGTCATCTATCACTTAACCGTAAAGTGTCCCATCCGGAAGGTAACGGGTTCGCACCTTCCTCAGGATTAGGGCAATGGATGCTGTTGTTTCTGAATGGGGACAGGACAGCCGTACAGAACTTCTCGGCTTTTCAACATAAATTGGATCCAGTTGCCGGATGTGATCCACATTAGATGCTGGATTCCTATGTACAGTGTAGGCGTCAGTAAAAACCTCAGGCCAAGGTTCACACAAGTACTGACTGTTGTTAGCAGACAGCCTAAAGTTGTACGGAGCTTTGGCGGATATTCGTTGGTCACCTTATGGGGGTTCCCACATTGCACACTCAGTTGGTCACAAGTGACAACAAATCATAAAAGAGATCACGGGCCAAAATTCACTCACGGGATTGCCAAAAATGTGTCGTATCCGCCGCAGGTGTCGAACGGTTCGTGCAACTTGTGGTCCGGGTGGAGAGGAGAACCCGGTGGCTGCTCGGGTAGGTAAACTGTGAGAAGAGCGGGGAGATGAACGAAAAGTGAACATGGAATTCGGAAAAAGCACGGTGGATATCCACCGAATAGGCGTCAGGTGGAGAGTGGTTCGGATTTTCTTACGCACTGAACAAAAAAGTCAGAAAAGCTCTTTCGTCTGAAGGACATACCACGAATAAAAGTGTACCGTGTCTCTCTAACCACATTTTGATTGTTCCTAGTGTAACGGTGATAGTACTGATGGGGAGGCACGCGAGTAGTAGAATTTCGTAGAATTTCGCTTAGCGTCTTTTGAAAAGGAGAAATCTGTTGCGGAATTCGTGGAGTCACTTTGTAACATTTGCTTGGATTTGAGCGAGAAATGATTGGATTCAATGAATCTCCAGGAAATTTCAAGAAGAGGCGTTCAGGAGAAGATGGATGTCCAGTTTTTGTAAACAAGATGCAAGTTAGAGTTTTGCTTCCCTGTCCAATGGTTTGTAACCGGCCAGTTGGTATTTACCAGTAAATAACTCCGCAGCGAGGGCCTTCTTTCTTTCACTAGTATAAAAGAACGTCTGGTCTCACAACCAATAATCACCAAGCGTTGAAAATCAAACTTTTGAGAAGGACCAAGGGATCCGGCCCTGATTTTCTCTCACAAGAACGGACTGCCTACTCTCTTGTTCAGGATGTCTGCAGTAAAGGTGCGAAAAGTAGCAAACTTTCGTACATATGCCCACCATTGAAATGACCGAAGGTGAAAGAATTGGTGCAGCTGGAGGGCTTCGTAATTGGGACTGAGAAAAACTCGGTGCAATTGGCAGACTAATATCATGTGCGAAGCCCACATAATAGGCAGTGTTTCTCAGGGGAGGTTTAGTACTACGTGAAGGCTAGTGGTGGGAGTTCGAAGTCTCACTGAGGGTGCTCTAGTGAGAAATTTCCGTCGCATAAACGTATTCGTTGGAATGGAGGGGTTACAAGTTCACTGAGCACAGGGATATCTCACTTCTTGAAGCCTGTCGTTCGGTAGAGGCGAAAGGAATCGTATGGTGAATATTTTTATTTCATACATGCTTTATCGCTGAGCGTCAAACAATGCGTTTACACTAACCGCGTTGCTCTGTTGTTGTTTCCTGTGGATTCACAGTTCCCATTGCACTTTGTCCACAGCTTCCGTAGATTCGACGTCTACTGTGGGGGGGGGGTAGTTATTTCCAATGA
>NW_008751858.1:368848-433937 GCF_000715545.1 Opisthorchis viverrini | reverse complement strand
GGGGGGGTATTAATTTCACATGCACGTGCTCATTTTTAGCTAATTACGGTATTGCTGTATCATTTTCTGCCACAGTGAAGAGTTTCAAGAGGCTTGCATAAGAGTATGGAGCCATTTGGTCCCTGGCTATTCAACATGTCTACTGTCACTTATGCTCAGTCCGGACAGTCAGAAATAAGCGCACATTAAAAGGTATGATGGTCCTCGCTTATGCGGCTTCGTTCGTTAGTAAATGGGAGAATAAGGAAGGGATAAGCAGGCGCGAAAGATGACAGCTCGGGGATGTTTTGTTCCTGGTGTTTTGATACCTAGTTTTGAGGTCACAAACCGGGTACCTAAGAAAACGGCTCCCAGTTGGGCTGATGTGTGTGGTTCAATCGGATGCTGACTGGGTGACCTAAACGGATTGAGCTATGGAGAGCAACTGACCTCGTGGTCAACAACCCGAGTAAAAACCAGACATAAAAAACATCTGTACGTCGCCTGCGCACACTGGCCGTCTCCAAGATATGAGCAGCACGAATCACATTGCAACACAGCTAATAACAGGTTAAATTCACTTTTACGTTTGTGACTGACAAATTGTTAAGCTACGACTCTCCTTAGCATGAGGTTTTGTATATCCCCGAAACAGTTATCGAAAGAGGCGAAACGTTAGCTGAATGGGCGGACAAGCTGAATAGAGTACGACAGGTGGAACAAGATTGGAATCCGCTGGTCCCCACAGCTCCCACCGTCTTTGGTCAATGATGGAATCACGCCGGTCTCCTAGTCTGAAAGACTAGTTGGATGCCACGTGGGAATTCTCTAACATAGCTTAGTGGACCTGGGAGATACAAAAACCATAGTGTTGCAACAGGGTCCAGTCAAATCACAGCAGGCGATCCTGACGAACACGCAATGGCAGACTGCAAATGATTGCGGATGGTGAATAGACGGTCAACAAAATAAAATCTCATGAGGAGTCACTAAGAGTGCTCACACTACAGAGAAACCTAATACGTTCAAGAAAGGTTTCCATGGGGCTTTAGGAAAATAAGACAGGGTTGGATAGCGAGGGGCGTATGATGGTCAGTTCTGGCTGCAAGACACCGCTGTGTATCGCAAATAGAAATTGGGAGTCTTGTGGCAACAACCAAGACCAGAAGGTGAAAAGTAGGTCCCTTTCAAACATAATTGAAGCAGTTATAAGCCAATATTTATGGGATAAGATGGAACTGAGTAAACGCTGATGACCAGTCATTTGTGGGAACGCTTGCGGGTGCAAATACCCCTCGGGATTTGTCACACATGGACTGCTAGTGATACCTAAGAACTATGGACTAGTTGTACAGCTTTTCGACTGTTCAGCATGAATGTAATTAGCCCCAGATAAAAGTTAGGGAACTTGACAGACATTTTCAGTAAACTCACAATTGAGGGGGGTGAGACTGAGGATAAAAATGATCTGGAGTGGAATGACGAAAATCCATCAGGTCACCAGCCGTCGGGTTACTGGTGGCGTCCCTGTAGAAGGTGAATTTGGGCAAGACAGTGGTGCCTGATTCAGTGCCTGGAACAAACATAAGCAAACACATATAGACAGGAGTTATAAAAACCACAAGGTCTAGCCTAAATATGGCAACTAATCAAAACAGAAAAGTTGTACTAATCGGTTAATGTTCGCAAACGCTTCAAGAAACTTCACTTCACCAGCAAATGAGGACAGTAGGTGCAAGGAAAGCCCAAAACAAATGCCTCTGAGGATGATCGGGGATGGACGGCTTGGATATCTCTCAGTCACGTCACATCCACCTCTACCAAAGTGCTGTAAAAAGACCTAAAACAGCAATCCCCGAAGGGAGACCATCATATTGAAAGAAAACATCCAACGTGTCCTAGATTCATCACCAGCATGGACCAGCAGTAGAGGCTGATGCATAAGTGCCGCACATTTACGACGCGACACAGATCACCAGAGGACCAATCAGATTCAAAGTACGATGCTTGTGGGGAGCTAATCAAGAATGGCCCTTTCAAACTATACAGGCGCAAGAAGAAAGAGAGGGTCTACTCATCAAACCGCACACAGATATCTCCTCGAAGAGTGAAGAGACACTTGCAAGTCAGTTGTTAAGCCTGGCGAACAGATCAACAACCACCTGATCGACGCCTAGATGTCATCGAGCAACTAGCGTAACCTATCGTCTTCTCCATGTGGCTGCCTCTCTTCCTTAACCCCATAGCGAACAACTGAGAAGGCCACATCTCATTGCTTAGTCAAACAACGATAGGCCTACCCACGAGTCATCTTCGTGATTTCAAATCACCCGAATCATTGGGAGCATCGAGACCATTCGGACCAAACATGAGAGCTTCTTCTGGGAGTTTGAGCATAGTTCAAAGCGTAAGGAACAACTTCTAATCATAACAGCATACAAACTCATGAGGTGAAAGCTGCCGGTAGTACTTGAACTGGTCATTAACATGACGCAAAACTCGAAGCATAAAACTACGGTCAAACGATTAAAAATGAACTTAACAGTGGGAAATTGAAGGTTGTAGTGAACAAACTTACCATCCTTCGGCTGAGGGGGTGTTGCTGCGAGGGGAGAACGGGTGCGATCGTGCACCTGAACCGATTCGCCATCCGGCACACAGCCACAGGCCACAGGAGGAAACTCATCTGGATGACTCATGCTTACGTATGGTTGTGGGCAATCATGCATTCGAATCAAATCGGTCACATTATAAATGGTGTCACCAGGAGCCGCGTGGACTACTGTGTCCCCTGGGCCCAAACGAACTATATCGCGGAAACCTGTTGGCGCTGAGGACACGGGTAATGGAGGAGTAGTGAGGGGACTTGGAGCGGAAGCGGAAAAGAAAGTGGTACTGGGCGAAGAGGATGAGGTGTTTGCGTGTTTCCCACTCGTAGGCGATGTGCAAGCAGACATTGATTGGTAGGTGAGGCGATGTTCATGAGGAAGCTTGCAGGCGGCAAACTCTCCGGAGTCCGGAGACGACGACGCTGTGGGGTGGAGAATAAGGCCACCAACCCGAGTCATTTGAAGAGGAAACGACCCTCGTCTGGAAGAGCTGTACCAAACAGCTGTGCTCGTTACATTACCGAGGGGATTGCGGACTCCGAACGGGCGGGTTTGTTGCCGTGCTCGACTCCAATGTTGTCCACGTGGCCAGTCCGGTGATTGTGATGCACGAATGGGTTGAGTGGTGCAATAAGAAATCGGCTGACACACAGGCCGCGACAGCCTTTGTGGGCCAGGAGTGCTGTAGGGTGGACTTCGGCCATACCGAAGAGTTCGGACGGTATGGCTACCACTGTCCGGTCTGGCAAATGCAGGGTTTGGCTGAACGTTCACCGTCACAGGTCCAGGTTGTGAAGACGTGTGGCCGATATGCATCAGTTCGTCAGCACTTAGGCCACCGTCAATAGCTAATCTGGCAACAGCCCCCAAACCAGATTGAGTGACAGCGTCTGCGGTAGACCCATATGCCAATTGTGTGTGCCGTGGTTTATAGCTAATTTGTGGAGAAGGAGCAGCAGCATGCCCAGAGGCGGCGGTGAATTCCATTAGAGTGACAGTACAGGGAACCGGAGAACTCCTCCGGTCGATAGATTTGGAATCTACGGTAAATTCATCCCTCACCATGGGTGGCCGATAGGCCTGTTTGCGCACCAGGGGTAAGTCTCTTTCTCCTGTGGTAAAACAATGGAATACATCTATTAGAAATCGGCTAAATAGGTGGGAACATTAGACGAAAATGGGCAAAAACTCGTAATTTTGCCTGTTATTCAAAAAGTTGGATTACAAACAGAAAAAATAGTAATAGTTTGATGAGGGATCGAAGGGAAGCGAAACTGGACAGTCAGAGAGAGAGAGAGAGAGAGAGAGAGAGAGAGAGAGAGAGAGAGAGAGAGAGAGAGAGAGAGAGAGAGAGAGAGAGAGAGAGAGAGAGAGAGAGAGAGAGAGAGAGAGAGAGAGAGAGAGAGAGAGAGAGAGAGAGAGAGAGAGAGAGAGAGAGAGAGAGAGAGAGAGAGAGAGAGAGAGAGAGAGAGAGAGAGAGAGAGAGAGAGAGAGAGAGAGAGAGAGAGAGAGAGAGAGAGAGAGAGAGAGAGAGAGAGAGAGAGAGAGAGAGAGAGAGAGAGAGAGAGAGAGAGAGAGAGAGAGAGAGAGAGAGAGAGAGAGAGAGAGAGAGAGAGAGAGAGAGAGAGAGAGAGAGAGAGAGAGAGAGAGAGAGAGAGAGAGAGAGAGAGAGAGAGAGAGAGAGAGAGAGAGAGAGAGAGAGAGAGAGAGAGAGAGAGAGAGAGAGAGAGAGAGAGAGAGAGAGAGAGAGAGAGAGAGAGAGAGAGAGAGAGAGAGAGAGAGAGAGAGAGAGAGAGAGAGCGGGAGTCGACTGGTGAAGACTGGCTGCGAACCAGCGACATGCGAGAATACCTAACTAGCTGGCATGATTAAATGTCATGCGTACATACTATTGTGGGGTCTACACGTCGAATTGTGGGGGGAGCGGAGAGAGGGAGTGCCAGTATATTGCTGATTTTCCCGCGTCACGTGGCGCGCATCGCAACAAACACACCCACACACATACAAAAGTAGCCTCGTTCCGGAACAAAACGAAGTAAGCAGTCGGTCGACCACCAGACGTCAGGCGCGTGCGTTCGTTCGTGCTAGTATGCATACGAGCAAAACATGGACAACAGGCGCGTTTATTGTAGTGTACCCGGGGCGCTAGAATCGATAATACGCGCGCGATGAAGCCACGTCGCCGATGGAGACAACGTGTTTAATACATGAACGAACGGAGAAATGCGACAAGGATCACAACAGTAGGGTTGTTGCCAGGACGAATAGCAACAGTATAGTCTGCGAGAAAAACATCGAAAGTCATTGCTCTGAGTGTCCAAACCAATTATCAACAGCAACCAACGCAAAGTGGAGAAAAAGCCCATAAAATACTCCTTAGAATAGTGGATAATGTATGTCATAAGAGGAAGAGCGAACCTTGTGTGGGTGAAAATGGAACGGATACCCACTGGTCCCCATCGCCAGCATCCAGTGGTTGCGAACGAGGGTCTGGATCCATAACGCGATCATCGGCAACATGCAGAGTCACGTCACCAAACCTATGGAAAACAGTACAGTGGAGAGGGAAACAGTTCAAAAGGGTAGGAGGAGGGAATGATGATTGCGACGATCAACAAGTTAGATTCATGTGTAAGACTGAGCGAAAACCTCATAATGGTTTTGGGGGGGAGAAAAGGAAACTCGATGAATATTGCCTCCACTGAACGTTGAAACAGCTTTTGCACCTCAATCTCGGTTGAGAAAACGAGAAATTCATTCGAAGCTTGTTCACTCGAAAATGAGTTGGAAATACGGGAATAAGACAGTACGAGGTGGACCCACGTTCAGTCTAAACCCAAAGATGAGTGTCTGATTAGCTCAGTTAGTCAGCTAGAGACTATCCACGCTGGCTCCAGCTACTGAAGATGCCTTCACTGATCAAGGGAAAAATGGTACATCGAAGGCGATAGCCTGGTCAATTCAAGGATGTTGAACGTCCACTGTTTTGGATAACTGAGGATTGAAAAAGCTAAGCACTGAAGGCGACAGATCTGATGTACGAGTGCCATTGGCTGAGTGTTTGCGCCATGGTTGCCTATGTTACTGGTCTTTACTGTGCCTTGTGCCTGGTTCCCATCCAGGGAAACGGCAGTTGCCACTGAGCTGCAATTAAGTTTACTGGTCAACGCTTTCACACTTCACAATTCCGCTACACACTAGTCATCATCATCATCAGCTGCAAACTGCATACAGGTTGTGCAAAATGATCAGCTTTTGGTCGCTGCTATCATGCGTACGACTGGGAAAAAAGTATTCTTAAGCGCAGTCGACCCTTTGGCGTAAGAGGTCCATGGCCTAGGCAACGTTGCCTACGGTGGGTGACTAGCTCATCTAACTTGTTATTGGATGTCCCCAACGGACCCGGACAACGCCGCAGTGACACTGGGACACTGTGTTTTCTGCTCACAAGGGCCGCGTTCTAGCAGCGACGTAGTATGGGACGAAGTGCCTCAGAGTACATTCTGAACTTAAAGAACATAAAACTGAAGCCGGTCCCGACAGCTCTAAAGAACCACGATCGTCACCATCATCATTACCATTGATGACAACGAAACCACTTGATTCCCGGTGCTTCATTGCCGTACAATCACATTAGCCCGTTCATAAGCAAGCTAATCAGGAGAAATAAGGGGCGTTATGCCAGCCTAACAACGGCGCAACGGAAATTCAGGTGTTCTACGGAAGGATTGAGCTGGGGATGGCTGTGGTAAATATGCGAATTTATTCATCGGATGGTTCGTAGTTCGAGCCCAACCGCGGCACCTCGAACGTTGCCATGGTTGGGCGACCTGGAAATATCTCAGCCTCCGTGCCTCCTTCGGATAGAGTGGGAGCTATGCATAGAAAGGGTGTTACGGCTGAATGATCATTATTACACGGGTTGTTCACTTCCCAATGTACGCCACCCTAGGAGGAACGGAGAGCATCTTTAGTTTCGACAGACAATGCATAGCACATGCACGAGCGACTGCAGCTGGTGGCTCTGGATATTATCCGAGACTGAAGTATCTATCACATAACCTAATGTCTGTTTTCTAATTACCCCGTTGCGAATTCGTTGACGTCAGCCAACACCAGGAACACTTCTGAGGCATCGCTGGTCAAAGACCTGGAATCCCTTGTATCATCTGCCAACGTAGGCCGTCTCGCAACCACACAACAAATCCATATCGATAAGATTCCCACCAAGAATGATTTGAGCACCGGGATTTTGAAAACCTTCCAGAGTTCGCCTCATTATTTTATGGATGATAAAGTTGAACAAGACAGGGAAGAGTGGATACGCTTAGCGACACCTCTTTTTCCATGAACCTCAAGGGAGAGTCTGACAAGCGTGAAGCCTTAGAATTGGAAATTAAGACAAACTGTAAGGGCAAGATGTGCCTTATCATGGACATTAATCCCCTAAACGTTTCATCTGCAGTGAAGTGGAAAAGTGGAAAAAAGCGGCTTCCCAGATATTCGATGTAAGTTCAGTTAGATGACTCCTCACCACCAGAGCCAATTTGTAACTGATGTCTGGTAGATGAAGCAAAGCAATCATAACAGATCAAGTACCTATTTGTTGATTCCAGCCCTGGTTCAATCTGACCGCCCAAGACGGATAGTAGTTTACGTACTGAGTTGGTTTAATTCCGACCCCTTATCTGTATGGATTCCGACACTTTCCGTCTAAAATCCAGCAGACATTTTCTTGAATGTGACTGTGCATCCCCTAGCGGGACGCGCACTTTCGTTCAATCGTTATTAAAGTTCGTCCCCCTAAACCGGAAGCACCTCTTTGCTACGTTGCATTCACCCAAGTATCTCGGTTGCCAAAGTGGAGGACAAATCAAAGACCAAGTAACTAACACTGCCTGAATCCCCCAAAAGCCACTCGATTTGTGAACACGATGAAAGCGCATGCATAGCGCCATAAATTCCCACGCGCTTCAAAAGTAACTTTTCCCACACAATATTTCAAGGTCAGTAAATCAATGAATGCAACACGTAAATCCCCCTTCCGAATTCACCTCCGAGTAAGATCTGCCAGTTCCAGTTAATCACCCAAAGTGAACGTGCGTAAATCCAGATGAGTCATAGTTAATCCGGTTCTTCTGGATAAATCAACCGTCGAATCCTGCCTGGGTTCACACCAAATTCAGGGGAGTGAAAAGCACAAATGTTTCGGGGGAAATAATGGTCTATCGACGACGAGGATTTCCGGGACAAATTGGTTGGACTCCTTGGTCCTCAAGTAGTTGTGAATCGGAAATGACGCAGGATGTCCGGAAGCAACAAAAGAGATCACGTTTACCCCAGCACACGGCAGCTCCGAGTAGTTACAGGCTGTATAAGCTTCCTATTATGTGCGGGACGGGCACATGCATACGTAAAAAACAGGCTTTTCATATTGCATCAGTACAGTTACTATTAGTTAGCATTTCGACTCACCCATACAAGAGTCCCTTTTGGAAGCCTCTCTGTTCCAAAATGCATTACCTTTATGGGCAAGAAGGGTTTGTTCTGGAAGGTTCTGTCTTGGGCTGCATTGTACAAACACCCGCACAGCTTGCGCTGAACATAATGGCGACCTTTGGATACCCCTATTGCTATGTAGCTCTTGATGAAGAAGACGGCCTGCCTGCTGGGTGTTCGTACCAGAAACAACAGCCAGGGTGATTCTGTACCCTAATTTTTCGGAACCAATAAATGTGGCCATCGGCTTGCCTGAATTATTAACAACCTTGTAATGCGGGCTAGTGATGCTGATTCCCTGTATTAACACAGTCCCTCGTTCAGCTGTGGCACCCTTTCGGTGTCTAACTGCCACACCACCCGAAGGTTGCACAAGGCCTAGGATACTGCCAGGTTGCCCAAGCCTAGACAGGGAAAGTCGAGAGGCAGAGGTCGAGTTCGAACCACGAACTTTCCGGTCAGTAAATTTGCGCTCTAACCACTTGGTCACAGCCCCTAATCTGACCAAATTAGGTTGTGCGTTCACGAAACCGAGTTGCTAATTCTGCCGCTGTCTGTTTACTCATTCGCCCTATATTTTGCATTCAAACGGTCATTTCAACCTCGTCGTATTACGGCCGTTAGCTGGCTTGTATTACGATTATAGGAAAAGCCGAATCCACCAAAAGGAATATGGCTGAAGGTGGAGGGTTATTTTTGTGGTAAGGCATAAGGGGGCAAGTTAAGAATTTAAACTAACATTGTGCTAAAGAAACAGCGGTTGACTGAGGTAAAGCACGAAAGCAGACACTGTTCTATAAACAATTCCAAAGGATAAGCAATAGGAAAAGTAAAAAAAGGTTTGAATTACCTGGCCGCTAGCCTCTCGACCAAATCATGGATTTCAACGGTTGTTAGGCCAGCAACGGGAGTTGGTCCAACCGACAGTATCGTCTGTCCAGCTCGTAGACCGGCTTTAAACGCGTTACCATTCGGGTTGACAGACAGGATGCGTGGGTTAGCAGCTTCATCTGATAAAAATAGAATGGATCGAAATTATGAATGATGGATGATGTGTGGCGGAAATGGTAAAAAAAGTCATGTAGTATGACTACCACAAGGACAGGAAAACGCCATTAAGTATACGACAAACACTCAAGTCCATGGACGGTCTCTAGCCATTTGGTCTGATTATCACTGACATGAGAGACAATGGACCTTGAAAAACAGTCACGCAAAGATTCATCGGAACACGTACGTGGTCGAATAGAGGTTGATGTCTGGAGTACGTTCACGTTCATGACCAAACAGAACTGTGACGATGCTAAGCAAGGTTAGAAAAGCGATAACACACGCGTACCACGCGAAGTACGTTATCAATGCTTGCTTAAAGCCGCCAATACAATTTAAAGAGTATTCCGACCTAACTGGAGGACACAAAAGTGGAAGTCGCAGTGAGACATGCGGCACAAGTCAGCTGCTTGGCTCAGTTGGGCTGATATTCAGAATACCGAAATAGTGTCTCATGGAAGTGGCGCGTAGTTTTCATGTTGCCAATTTAAAACATCACCATCATCATTGACAGCATGACATCAGTGTTCAACACTAGAGCTTCGCTGCCGTACAACCATGATTTATCTGAAAACCTTATTGTGAAGAAAAGAATAGAGATGGACGGGAAGGGGCTTGGTGCTAGCTTACTACAATCATTTCGAGGTGCCTACACCACCAAACACCCATTCAGGCAACCTGGGTAAAAACTAACAAAACGAACGCCACTGACATCGGTTGGCAGCCACATCTTGCAGCGTCTCCAACCAGGCGCAGTGAAGATCACGTGGTCCCTATCCTGGAACGCGAGTAACTCCGAAAGCATACAAACGTTTTGTAATGTCCTTCATACCCCTCTGCCAGATTAAGGGATGGTCACCTCCCTTAAGTGGACGTGGGAAACAGCAGTCTCTTCGGCAAACGATGGTCAGGGATACGCAACACATGCCCCAACCGACGCAGCTGCTGGTGCTGGAAATATTCTTCAATGGAAGTGCCCGTATCCGAAGACAGATACGCCGACACCAACCCACACGAGCTATGGTTCTGGAACAACGGTTGTCGAACATTTGAAGACGTCTCAGTCCCGCTGCTCGAGCAGGGTAAGTCTCACAGCCATACAGCAAAACAGCCCGCACCCTAGTTTGATACACACGTCCCTTGAGATTCAGGAATACATCGATTAGATAGGGAGCAATCGGGACCTTCAGGACTCTCAACCAATCAGGAGCCAACAGATCAAATTCAAAAGTCAAACCTGCCGAGATTCAAGAAGACTTAAGAGGCCTGTTCTTTATTGTTGCGCTCGTAATGTCGGAGTAAACTACTTCTATACCACATTTACCTGTACGGACGATGATGGAGTGAAGGGTTTGAAGTTTAGAAATGGGGTTAAGTTTGCGGAACCAGCAGCTTTATATTCATGAAATGCAGATCCAAACGGGCACTGTGGTTAACTGGAAGCACAGAGCATTCCAGTACTTTGTTAGAGTGATTGTGAAAAGATGGTGCTAGATGGTTGAATGGTTAGAGCGCAAATTTACTGACCGGTTCGAACCCGACCTCGACTTCTGTTTAAGCATGGATAAGCCGGCAGTATCCCAGTACTTCCTTCGGCTGATATGGCAGTTAGGCACCGAAAGGGGATTACAGCCATTATTCCTTGAGATTCAGGAATACATCGATTAGATAGGGAGCAATCGGGACCTTCAGGACTCTCAACCAATCAGGAGCCAACAGATCAAATTCAAAAGTCAAACCTGCCGAGATTCAAGAAGACTTAAGAGGCCTGTTCTTTATTGTTGCGCTCGTAATGTCGGAGTAAACTACTTCTATACCACATTTACCTGTACGGACGATGATGGAGTGAAGGGTTTGAAGTTTAGAAATGGGGTTAAGTTTGCGGAACCAGCAGCTTTATATTCATGAAATGCAGATCCAAACGGGCACTGTGGTTAACTGGAAGCACAGAGCATTCCAGTACTTTGTTAGAGTGATTGTGAAAAGATGGTGCTAGATGGTTGAATGGTTAGAGCGCAAATTTACTGACCGGTTCGAACCCGACCTCGACTTCTGTTTAAGCATGGATAAGCCGGCAGTATCCCAGTACTTCCTTCGGCTGATATGGCAGTTAGGCACCGAAAGGGTATTACAGCTGAGCCATTATTACTATTATCGTTACTATGAAAATAGTGTCATTTCGTCCAGGCACTTTTCGCTGCGCGACGTGACTGAACAGTTTTATCTTTGTTCGATTGTGTAACTCTACTCAAGCGTCATCGTGCTGTTGGTCCTGATGACCTTCTAGGATGGCAGTGAATTTCTCGGCCAGTGACTGTCTACCCTATTTGGATCTGCCTAAGATAAAGATACTGTCCCAGCCAACCGAGGTGAGTCAATACATTGGTACCTATTTTCGACAATGGTGTTCACAGTAAATGCAGTAACCACAGATGTGTTAGTTTGGCTCCCGTCGTAACAAGGCTTCTGGCGCCACTGATTCTTTTCCGTCTTACGGCGGCACGTGAATCACTGACCCGTGAGCATCAAGCGGGATTTTGACCGGGTAGAGGCTGCGTCAACCACATCTTCACACGCCGTCAGGTGTTAGAGTAACACCATATGTACAGATGACCCACGATCTTGGTGTTTATTGACTTCAAGAATGCGTTCGATTCTGTTGGTCGGTAAGTGCTGTTAACCACACTCGCTCAACAGAGCATGTGAATGTATTCGGAGGTGCCCTACATAAATTGGTGTCCGACGAAGACCTCCACTCTTTCCGTTCTTGTTCGCCTTCGTCATCGATCAAATAATGAGACGGACGCTGGAAGACCTTCAGAACCCCAGTGCGCAAATTGTTTCTAATGAGAACCAAATGCCTAGTAGCCTCGCTATTCTGTAGCTATCTCCTTACACAAAGGGTACTAACACCTAGTAATATCGAAGCTTACGGTATCGTTTTAAAGATACTTCGTGCTTTAGAAAGCAATATTATTTTATCCAGTACAGGGATCCGTCGGTCGGTTTATCAGTCATAAACCATTTACCGAAGATACGTTAGGTCTAGCTGCTAGTTTCGGTCACTGGAAAATAGGACAGCGCGGGAGATACAGCTAACCATTACAGGCGATGACGTGACCAGTCAGTCGGGGAAACTGGGAAGCTAAGCAGTGAAGACAATAGATTAGATGCACGAGCGCTATCAACTCTACTAGTGAAATGTCTGCCAGTGTCATTAACCATTGGCGAGTTGAGTCCCGAGGTCCCCATCCAGCAAAGAGGCGACTGAGAGACCTAACCTAGTTCACTGATTGGTGTTTTCATATTTCAACAATTTATATACTGCCTACCTCTCGGTCACATACACTCAAACCAGGGCCGGGTGAAGAGCTCCGCGAGGCAGACGGTCCTCTGACATGTGAAGTACACGTCCTAACAAGAGTAATCTATGGAGCGTGAATAGTTAATCCATCGTGGAGTGGCAACTTTTCTAGAGCCAATGGTCTAAGACTGACGGAATTCACTTGTCCCCCGCCCGTACAACCAATCAGTCTGACTCAATGGAATATTAACTGCCGCCTCATATTTAGTGGTAGATGGCAAGTTTGAGTGGATTACTGATCATCCATGAGAAATTTACTCAACAAAAATCCGGAGAAAGACCGATATTCTTTGGTCAGACAGTCAAACCAAAAGTTGATGTGCTGAGACCGGATACGTGAAATGTTCTGCGAATGTATGGAGGTGCATCAAATTCACAGATCGGAGAGGACACGTTCCACAGCATTAAATTAGATCGGCTCCCATGGTCACTTTGGTAAGTTTCATGGAAATTCGTTTTTTACACCAACGCACATGAGCATTTTTCCAACCCGTACAAATGCACTCCGACGTCACTGTTTAGAGGTATGCTTCGAAGACACGTAACTTTATCTACAAACTTATTTTCCTTGCCCTGAAATGTGAGAGGGTTACGGGGGATGGAAGTATCGAAGTCTGACTTTACACTTCAAAAATGTAAGGCTCATGTTGCTGCGTGAAAGAGAACCTTTTTTAAGTGACTTACTACAGGGTATATGGTTCCGATGGCCTAAGGAAGAACATTCGCGCGAAGAAGTTTTGTCTTGAAAGCAATACTTTAAAACTGGATGGCTCCAAGTCCATCATACGTGTGAGATCCGTTAGCTTCATCAGGACAGGAGAAATTAGCTAAGGAATCAGAAGATTTTATACGACATAGCCCTGAGGAAACCCTATTGTAAAACAATTCAGAACGATGCGCAATTAATGCACTATCAGTGGTGTATAATGCGGACCAAACACACCCTCACACTTGAGTAGAATATTGTCTTCAGTTAACGAAGTATGCTAACCAACGCCGTGTTGGATAGGAAAACCATTGTGCCAAATAGTTTTCGGGAGGCAACAACTTTATTCAACCCAAGCATCTACAATACACATCTTGTTATTATGGCCCCAATCAACGGCGCACGCACGCCGCATCCTCATATGGCGACGAAAGGCTTGCAAATTAATTAACAAAATCGACAAACATGGATCGTCCCCGTCATCGATAGCACGGCATCGATCTCCACGTGGATGCTTCGCTGTCGTACAACCATAATTTGTTTGAAAACCCTAATACGATTTTTTTAAAAAGTGGACAGGAAGTAAGCTTAGGCTGGTTTACTACAGTTATTCGGAGGTGACTAAACTTCCAGGCACTCACTTAGACAATCCAGATAGAAACTGACAAAAACGCATCTGAAATCAATCAACAGTAGTATATTGCACGTCTCCAACCAAGGGAGTTATATGAACCCTATACTGCAAGGTGGGCCACACCCACAGTGCACAAGGCGAGAAGGCTTAGAAGTCAGGGTGCGAATTTACTGGCTGCAAAGTCCGTGGATCGAATCCGACCTTTGCACTTCGAATTCACCTGTCTAGGAAACCTGGCAGTATCCCAGCCCTAGTGCTCCCTTCGGGTGACATAACAGCCACGCACTGAAAGGGTATTACAGGTGAACGATGCGCAACACATGATCGAACCACCATAGCTTTGGATGCTGGGCAGTCCCTACTGTAAAAGCGAACAGTCATTGTTTAATTGTCTCGTTGAGGATTTGCCGCCGTCGGCTTATGCCAGTTATGGTTCGAAGACCTGAAGACGTCTCTATTCAGCTGGTTGCAGAGGCTGTGTCTCAACCGTGCAACAAACCAGCCTCTACTGTAACCTGATACACATCCCGTGAGATTTAGAGAATTGAGAGATCGGATATCTTTGTCGGACATCAATTTGTGTACGGAAGCTTCTAGAGAGCTCTCTATACTCTAACATGCCCGGGAGTCTGGAAATACGAAGCTATTATATTCGTGAAATTGCTGAGCATGCGTATTAGGGAGGACAAACAGGTCAAGTGGGTGAAGTGTGCAACGATAATCGAGGAATACAAGAATCGTGGGCAGTCTACACATTTTGCGCTCTAGCGCCTGAGGGAGTGTGAAAACTTGGTCTGCGCAATCTACACCAGGCTGGAAGGCCACTTTCTACTCTCGAGTAAATGCCCCATAGTTCACCATAAAACAGTGAATGACAAGTGACACTAAAAGTATCGTTACTCGAGTTCCGGTGGAGTTCGACAATCCAAATAAGTAGGCAATAGCCACCAGAATTTCTATCCAAAATGCTGGGCACTGCGGTCGGAGCGCCGTTCTTTATTGAAGACGACACTGGTGCTTGATGCGTGATGATTTCGCTCACAGGCGGTTTCGACGATTGGTCGCACGGATCAACGGAAGTAATGTTGTATTCGCAGCCTTCTGCACTCCTTCCACTTTCTTAATATTCCGTGCTCACAGGCCTCACAGTCGGCACGCACGATAATTTGCATGAAACGCCTGATAATTCGTGGGCTGAAGTGATTAGGTTACCGCCACCAACACGTGCCTCTCATTCCTTTATACTTCTTAATCTCGCCTAACGAAGCGATATCAGCTGGGATAAGTATACTTCGGTGCATGATTTGTGGGCTAAAAACCCACACTGCACTAAAAAGGACTGCGGGCTGAATTATGTTGGGGACCGGCGGGGACAATGTTCCAAGGTTAAACCAGCAACACTTTCCTGCCTGCTAATAAAAATAACAGTATCCGTTCAGCAGTAACACTCTTACTGTGCTTAGCTGCAACGCCACCCAAAGGAAGTGCCTACGCTAAGATACTGCCAGTTTGCCAAACACTCGAGCAGCACAGGTTGGCTTCGAACCATGAACCTTTCGGTCAGTAAGTTCGAGCCTTAACCGCTGAGCTGTCTCGGCTCATTCTACGTGATATCCAGTGCGTACGTAAACCTGGTAGCTCCGTACCATAGACGAAACTCACAGCACCGTCACGGCTACCCTTTGTATTCACAAAACCACTTCGCATTAACCATGCTTTCGCCTTCACTTTCAGCTTATGTACGTCTATTCTTAGACAAGTAAAGCGCTATTCTCGATCTCGCGCTCAATTTATATTTTACCCGTAACAATCTACTTGTCTTAGACTACATTGGGAGCGCTTCTGTGACCCAAATACTTCGACACAGACCGAAATTCTTTAGACGCCACGATGCATTGAAATTTTCGGTTCTGAGCCTTCCAGAAGTTTCTGGACACTGTCGAATCGCTTAATCTAAAAAAACCGAAAACTTGATTCATTTTGTGGATGCACCTGTACATGTTTACATCAGACTGTCTCGATTACCGATCCACTGTCAGTACACTTGAAAAGCTGTATTTCGCCCAAAGAATAAAACTGGGGCTTGCCATCCACAAACTCGTAACAAGACAGCAGTCAAGATGTTGATCAGTTTGTTCAAAGGTTTAAATCTTTGGCCAGGAATTGTGGTTCCAAGACGGTATCCGCTTTCGATGATTAAAATGCGATCCTATGATCAACGGACTTGAGTCTGCTACCAACAGAGAAGGATTTCTGGCTCCAAATAAACTCACTCTGGATGAAGCGCATGAATTGGCTAGGTCATTGGAATTGGCCCACAAACAAGCTCAGTCATACTCATGCAACTAACCGATATCATTTTCGGCTCTGCGGTTACCCCATTACACTCAACCCTCCCCGATTCCACAGCTTATCTCTTGTCAACCAGTTCTCAGATATTATTTTAGCAGTCGTTCCACGGATCCACGACCCAAGTGCCCCGCAAGAAAAGCAATTTGTAAACCAGTGACGAAATAAGCCATTTTTATAATTTTTGTTGAATCAAATCCATGAAATACCACGCAAACCGTACTACTGATTCTTCAAGCTTCTCTGCTAACTGCTGCAGCTCCGAAATGCTTGTCCCGCACGGTGACCAGCATAAAGGTAAACGGAATATCACTCCAGGCCCTCAGATACACAGGAAGTTCGGGCAGTTATATATCCCCTTCGGCAGTTCGTCATCATCATCATCAACAGCATGACATCAGCGTGCGACACCGGTGCTTCACTGCCGGCAGTTCGTACACATGGCGGAAGATGTACGCTAACGATTCTGTGATGGCATTTACCTTTCTGACGTGTTCATTTGGCAGCCTGTGTTACGTATCCATCGATTAAAGGGGTACTGTTTACAAAAAAACTATTGACGCTACCCAATCTCTGCGCTGACGTACTGCTAGGCCATGACTTTCTTCATCTTCCTTTCGATAGGAACCGAGGTCCATTCACTCCCTGCGGTCCAACTTCTGCTACAGTTGAATCGTCTTCTCTTTTTGTTAACCGATTACCTAACTGCCTATCGCCCCGAAATCACGACGTGAAAGCCTTGAAGATGAAAAGTTCATTCGCTTTGAATTTAGCCAACTATTGGACGAAGGTATGATGATGATAATAACAATAATAATAATAGTAATAGTAATAATAATCGTTCAGATGTAGCACCCTTTCGGTGCCTAGCTGCCATGCCACAAGAAGAAGGTACGAGGGCTAGGAAACTGCTAGGTCGCCCAAGTCTAGGCATGGGAAGTCGAGAGGCAGAGGTCGGGTTCGAACCACGGACATTCCGGTCAGTAGATTCGCGCTCTAACCACTTGGGCCACCTCGCAGAACACCGCCTCCAGGCGAATCATTCCCTAGTCAGTCATATGTTTAGTGATCGCCGGTGGCTTCTGAACACCCCGGTGAAAGCCACAAATGTATTTTCTAATTCTTTCAGAGAGGTAATATCCCCGAGCATTAAAAGCACGACAGAAGGCGCACGAATGTAACATAATCAGTTTTGCAGCTGATTTCACAAGCCATTCTCACGACTGTGAAGTTTGCACAAAGACTTCTTTACATTTTGTTTTGCGTTAAATATGTATTTACCCATCATTACCTAGGTGACAGGCGTCAACTTTTAATCCAGAATCTAATTTCAAAACCCAAAATCAGGCTGCTTTTACCGAATTCTCTCAATCGACCCGGTCTCTTTATCCCTCCACTGTATTTCGCCTATTTGTTTACAATAGTTAGCCAAGAAGGCAATACAAAAGCTTCATCTTCACTAGGGATAGCGAAGACTCCTAAAAACAGTCGCTGTGCATTGCCCAATAGTTGCATTCAGCACTCATTTAGCATCGGTTTCCGGTTGTTCACAAAACACTATTACTTATTACAAAGCACTGAACAACGGTGATTCCTCATGACAACCGACTATAATGCACCCTTGGTTGTCAAGACGGACGCCTCAGACATAGCGAGTGCTGAATCTCTGACTCAGAATGGCCGTCCGGTGGCCTACTTTTCGAAAACACTGATATAAAGCGAAAAAATCACTCTGTAATAAAGAAAGAGGCATACACCATCGTTGAATATATCGATAAACGGAAACAGTATCTTTTTCGAAAAAGTTTGGTGACAATCGGTGGATTTATTGCTGGGCAACGTTTCGCTTTTGACACAAGAGCTTCGTCAGGCCAAGTGACTAGGTTCCGAGGTTGGTCGAGATTTAAGGCGGAAGGAGAACCAATCAGCTAAACTGTATCTCTTCGGGAAGCAATTTTAGCGGTCGGTTTCCTTTACGTATGGTGTGTCGCAGAAAATAAGGTAAAAAACAATGAAATCCAACGATGGAAAGTGGAACACTTCGCTTTTAGCTACGACGTCATCTACAGACCTGGAAAAGACAATCTGGTGGCTGACACCTTACCGCATAACTTATGTACCAAGGTAATCGGCATTGATAAATTAAACGAAATTCATGATTCCTTGTGCCATCCTGGAATTGCTCACATGCATCATTTTGTTATATCCAAAAACTTGCCGTTTCTCTCCAAGTTGTCAAAGACATCACCTCAAAATGTACGGTTTGTGCCAGCGACAAACAATTTTAGGAACAACCTCCCCACCCACCCCCCGGTACGTTCATCGAAACGACTCAACTATTCGAACGAATTAGGGCCAATTTTAAAGGACTTGTGCCTTCTGTTACTCGAAACCGGGGTCTCCTCACTACCGCTGACGAGTTTTCTCGTTTTACATTCGCCTTTCCCTGTGCAGATACATGTTCATCTACAGTTAATGTTTAGGTGAATTATTTCCCTTGTTTGTTATGTCTGCATATGTACATTCAAATCGTGACTCCTCATTCGTATCTGACGAACCGTCTACATTCCTACATGACAGAGGAGTTTGCACCAGCCGAACAACTGCTTATAACCTCAGGAGAACGGGCAAGTCGAATACCCCAACGGAACACTCTAAAGCGAAATCCAGCTCAGACTCAAAACCAAAAGTCCCTAAATCTGTCACTCGGCGTCGACTCTATCACGTACACTCTACACAGTCCCTTTTCTACGCCTCCACGAATGCCACTCCATACGAACGAATGTTTCGGTTTGAACGTTGGACATCCAGTAGTTTATCTATATCAGCTTGGCTAACTACTCCAAAACCCGTTTCGCTGAAAAGGTTTGACCGTGGCTCAAAGTATGAACCAATCGTTGAAGAAGTTGAAACTATAAATTGTAATCCACATTACACCCAGATTCGTTTTCCAAGCGGAAAAGAAGGTACTGTATCCGTCCGCCATCTCGCTCATTGTGTTGACCACATACATGTCAACCAGCTAACGCATGCGTCATCAAGTAGGGGCGCCTCCGTTCAGTAACGTTAAAGATGACGGCAGTGAAGCATCAGTGGCAACACTGATGTTGCTGTCCTTGATGATGATGATGATGATGATGAAAGTTAAAGATAATGTCGATCATACTTCAGCTCCAGCCCCGTGCCTGGGCGATGCACGTGCATTTCCAAATACATATAACCCTCGTACCTCTGACTCAGCCAGGCTCCGGGAGCGTAAACGACTCTACATTTTTAGGAACCTAATCACATTTCTCATTACTTCTTAGTAAATTTTTAAAAATCAATCTTCATTCAGTTCCTATGTCCGAGTTACCCCTCTCTACAACAATCCAACGGCCGGGGTGAATGTCATGAATATCCTTTGTGTTCACCATGACATACACAACTTTGTGTTAACACTATCGCTTCGTATTAACCATGCTTTCGCCTTCACTTTCAGTTTATGTACGTCTATTCTCGGATAAGCGCTATTCATTCTTGTTCTCACGCGCAATCAGGATCTATATTCCACCCGTAACACTGCGTAAAGATGTGACGTTACACTACGAATACACATCAGACGGTGGAGCAGTTGGAAGAGTCCACAAGATATTCTGGTAAATTCATCAAATTTCGGGATCTACCAGCCCCTCGGTTCCTGGACAACTTGGCCGCCTTCGTGCATAGTTGGAAGCCAAGGAAGTACGGTATGTCGATGTGATCGATTTTAGTTTAGAGTTGGCCCTGCCAAAGGGCATCACGTGACCAGAGGATCTGGGTCGTTTCAGAAGTCACGAATGTTTCACAGACGTTGTGAAATGGACCGCAGAAACGCGATTATTGTTTAGCGCCCATTAGCGCTCGGTAAATTTGAACAGCGCAGACTCCAAAGTAGGCAGACGCAACGGCCTCCACAACATCAGAGATACACACTCGGAAACGGCGGTTAACTCATGAAGTAAACTGGGATCTTGAATCCTAATTTTACACAGGCAACATAATCAACAGAAAACCAGTCATGTGCGAATGCATTTGATTCAGAGTGGAAATGCTGAATGCTGTCAGACGAATCGGATGCCTGAGTTAGAATACCAAGCTTGAAGAATCTAAGAATGTGGCCACCGCGCGACACATCAGCCTTTTGGCTAAGTGATTCGAGATAAATGGGGCTAACGGTCCGTCTGGATTTTTATGAGCCTTTATTAATGGAATGGTGACCTTAGAAAACACTATAGAAGAAAAATAGGGAAATTATCAGACACCGTTCTGTTCCCTTACCTGCTTTGCTGTGTGCGACAAGTGAGTCGACCGGACCGACGGTGCTATGTAACTGTCCAAGCGGCATGATGGTGAGTTTGATTGTGCACGTACGTAAACAGACATTGTCATGAGGTTCAAGCCCGAAGAGAATGATCATAGCTACTTCTATCAAAAGCAATGATGATCGCCACACGACAGCAGTATGGGGGGGGGAAACTAAGTACAACCACAACAATCCAATTCGATAAAGCGTTCTAGTGAATAAGAAACATGGGCGAAGATTGGTCTAGTGCTAACCCGGAGCACAAAACCATTTGGCTGCAACATTCTTTCGGTGCATATCTGCCAGGTTTCCCAAGCCCAGATAGAAGCAAGATTCAAGGGTTGGGTTCGAACCATGGTTATTTCGGTCAGTAAGTTCGCACCCTAACCATCCATTATTGTTTCACTAATCAAACGCTTCAATTTTTTCCAGATTCTTGAATAATGCAACATTTCTTACCTAACTGCACGATCAAATGCGGTGGTTCGACCATGTGGTGCATACACCGAAACATCGTCTACTGAGACGAGTGTTTTCCATGCCTCCTTGAGAATGACGCGAACCACAATGTGGAAACGTGATACCTGGCGGGAGGGTGTAAAACAGATTGCGAAAAGTTTGAGTGTCGTCGGTGCGGTCCACCTTTCAAGACGGGATCCCCGTGACCCCCCTCCAGGCGCTTGGTTGGAGACAATGCAAGAATTAATGGCTAATCGACGCCATCACGTACACTCTACACAGTCCCTTTTCTACGCCTCCACGAATGCCACTCCATACGAACGAATGTTTCGGTTTGAACGTTGGACATCCAGTAGTTTATCTATATCAGCTTGGCTAACTACTCCAAAACCCGTTTCGCTGAAAAGGTTTGACCGTGGCTCAAAGTATGAACCAATCGTTGAAGAAGTTGAAACTATAAATTGTAATCCACATTACACCCAGATTCGTTTTCCAAGCGGAAAAGAAGGTACTGTATCCGTCCGCCATCTCGCTCATTGTGTTGACCACATACATGTCAACCAGCTAACGCATGCGTCATCAAGTAGGGGCGCCTCCGTTCAGTAACGTTAAAGATGACGGCAGTGAAGCATCAGTGGCAACACTGATGTTGCTGTCCTTGATGATGATGATGATGATGATGAAAGTTAAAGATAATGTCGATCATACTTCAGCTCCAGCCCCGTGCCTGGGCGATGCACGTGCATTTCCAAATACATATAACCCTCGTACCTCTGACTCAGCCAGGCTCCGGGAGCGTAAACGACTCTACATTTTTAGGAACCTAATCACATTTCTCATTACTTCTTAGTAAATTTTTAAAAATCAATCTTCATTCAGTTCCTATGTCCGAGTTACCCCTCTCTACAACAATCCAACGGCCGGGGTGAATGTCATGAATATCCTTTGTGTTCACCATGACATACACAACTTTGTGTTAACACTATCGCTTCGTATTAACCATGCTTTCGCCTTCACTTTCAGTTTATGTACGTCTATTCTCGGATAAGCGCTATTCATTCTTGTTCTCACGCGCAATCAGGATCTATATTCCACCCGTAACACTGCGTAAAGATGTGACGTTACACTACGAATACACATCAGACGGTGGAGCAGTTGGAAGAGTCCACAAGATATTCTGGTAAATTCATCAAATTTCGGGATCTACCAGCCCCTCGGTTCCTGGACAACTTGGCCGCCTTCGTGCATAGTTGGAAGCCAAGGAAGTACGGTATGTCGATGTGATCGAT
The DNA here is from genome assembly GCF_000715545.1 of Opisthorchis viverrini. NCBI lineage: Eukaryota > Metazoa > Platyhelminthes > Trematoda > Opisthorchiida > Opisthorchiidae > Opisthorchis > Opisthorchis viverrini. The sequence goes on along the minus strand of NW_008751858.1, from coordinate 411,675 downwards.
TTTAGTTTAGAGTTGGCCCTGCCAAAGGGCATCACGTGACCAGAGGATCTGGGTCGTTTCAGAAGTCACGAATGTTTCACAGACGTTGTGAAATGGACCGCAGAAACGCGATTATTGTTTAGCGCCCATTAGCGCTCGGTAAATTTGAACAGCGCAGACTCCAAAGTAGGCAGACGCAACGGCCTCCACAACATCAGAGATACACACTCGGAAACGGCGGTTAACTCATGAAGTAAACTGGGATCTTGAATCCTAATTTTACACAGGCAACATAATCAACAGAAAACCAGTCATGTGCGAATGCATTTGATTCAGAGTGGAAATGCTGAATGCTGTCAGACGAATCGGATGCCTGAGTTAGAATACCAAGCTTGAAGAATCTAAGAATGTGGCCACCGCGCGACACATCAGCCTTTTGGCTAAGTGATTCGAGATAAATGGGGCTAACGGTCCGTCTGGATTTTTATGAGCCTTTATTAATGGAATGGTGACCTTAGAAAACACTATAGAAGAAAAATAGGGAAATTATCAGACACCGTTCTGTTCCCTTACCTGCTTTGCTGTGTGCGACAAGTGAGTCGACCGGACCGACGGTGCTATGTAACTGTCCAAGCGGCATGATGGTGAGTTTGATTGTGCACGTACGTAAACAGACATTGTCATGAGGTTCAAGCCCGAAGAGAATGATCATAGCTACTTCTATCAAAAGCAATGATGATCGCCACACGACAGCAGTATGGGGGGGGGAAACTAAGTACAACCACAACAATCCAATTCGATAAAGCGTTCTAGTGAATAAGAAACATGGGCGAAGATTGGTCTAGTGCTAACCCGGAGCACAAAACCATTTGGCTGCAACATTCTTTCGGTGCATATCTGCCAGGTTTCCCAAGCCCAGATAGAAGCAAGATTCAAGGGTTGGGTTCGAACCATGGTTATTTCGGTCAGTAAGTTCGCACCCTAACCATCCATTATTGTTTCACTAATCAAACGCTTCAATTTTTTCCAGATTCTTGAATAATGCAACATTTCTTACCTAACTGCACGATCAAATGCGGTGGTTCGACCATGTGGTGCATACACCGAAACATCGTCTACTGAGACGAGTGTTTTCCATGCCTCCTTGAGAATGACGCGAACCACAATGTGGAAACGTGATACCTGGCGGGAGGGTGTAAAACAGATTGCGAAAAGTTTGAGTGTCGTCGGTGCGGTCCACCTTTCAAGACGGGATCCCCGTGACCCCCCTCCAGGCGCTTGGTTGGAGACAATGCAAGAATTAATGGCTAATCGACGCCAGCGGCATTCGCGCTGCCAGTTCATTTCCATATTATCTGACTGAGTGTTTTGACAAGTAGATACTCTGAAGGCCTGCGCTAGGCTAGCACAAGTCCCTTAGCCACCCACTCCCTTTTTCAATCCATGGTTCTACGGCATCAGTGTCTGCTGCCACCTTTGAAGGTGAACTACTAAAAGCATTGCATGAAAGATACTTAGAAGGGGAACAGGTGGTGGTTCGAATGAGTCTTTGGCAAAGCCACTTGTTCAAATACATTTTCATTTAGCACTAACTTGTCCAACAATGGACAGATTTTTAGAAAGTTCGTTGTCATTAGTTCCATGCACGACATCCGAAAACTTGTTGACCAACAGAGGAAGGTATGGAACTTATAGCCAAACCAGTGGAAGAAGCATTTGGAGTCACCTGTACCCAGTAACTGATAAGAGGGCTGTAAAGAACCATGCCATCTGATACAACACAAAGTCCGATTCCATGAAGTCCCGCTTACGAGAATATGACAACTATGACACTTATAAGTAACAAACCTCCCACGCTACATCGGCCGTCGCGTGATGCCAACCGAGGTGCCTTTCTTGCTGCAGAGATGTTAAGGGGAAACATTCTACTGCTTAAGTCTTTCTCCTTACACTTTCACGTATTTCCTTTTCTAGCCTACCACACTCAGATTTGACTACTCTCACCGGGCAACCAGCACTAGGACTGACCGCCTTATTCACCATTCATCATACTCAGCTGCTGCTTCAGTAACGACCCCAAACACCTGGGAGTCTGTTTTCAAACCCCGAAAATCGGTCTTATTAGCTGGCTTTGATGTTCACACACTGAAAGAAACAGGAAGACAAACGGCATTTGCTTGTACGCTGGATTCCCTCCTCATTGATTCATGCTGTCTGTCACAAACAAGGATACAGTAATCAAGTACTTAAGCTAAACTGACTGGCCCGTGGCTATCTTCCAGTCTCCGGCCGGGGCCGTTATCATCAAAATCATGAACAGCATGACATCGGTGTTCAACACTGATGCTTCGCTGCCATACAACCATAATTTATCTGAAAGTCTTATTGTGAAGAAAAGAATAAAAGGTGGACGGGGGGAGGGACCTATTGTTAGCTTACTACAATCATACCGAGGTGCCTACACCTCCACTCATTCAGGCGATCTGGATAGAAACTGACAAAACAAACTGTGATGAACATGACTGATGCTCTATTCATTGCTCTATTCATTATTCTCTTGTTTTAATATTCCATATGCTGTACATATTCGCCAATTCGAATATATACGTGCTGGTTGCCACTCTTCGCTGAATTCTGGATTTCTAGTTTGTCGGGTTGTACCGATATACGTACGAAACTTAATTACCACATTTTGGCGTCGCGATTGGAACAATTCATCATGCCTGCCGAAATGGAACCATTAGATGTTAATTCAACTGCGCGTGACGTAGAGGATTATTTGGAACGATTCGACATATGGTGCCTCACAAAATCCGATATGGATGATAAGAAACTCACTGCATATTTCCTACATTTCGTTGGCAAGGAGGCGTATACTTTGATCAAGAATTTAGTATATCCTGAATCTCCAATTGATATTTCTTACACTGCATTGAAAAACAAAGTTCTTCAACACTTCAAACCGATTAACTTCGTAGCAGCCGAAAGAGCTAAGTTCAATATGTTAGCCCGCTCTCATTCTCAGTCGGTTCGTGATTTCGTGTTACAGCTGCAGACACAGGCAGCCAAATGTGACTATGGTGCCCAACTGGAAGACCAGCTGCGTGATAGACTCATTGCTGGCATTCAACTGCCCGAATTACAGCAGAAGCTGTTACTCTGTCCGGATCAGAAATTTCAAACTATTCGGAAAATATGTGAGCAGTATGAAGATGTGAAGCATGTGACGAAGACTGAGGAAGCAGTCTTGTTAAATTATTCTAAAAGAAATAATTCAAGGATGCGGACGAACAACAAATTCAAACCTCGAACAGATTCTCGTGCCTCAAATCCATCAACACGTCACTTCACAGATCGTAACCCTAATCCGATGGCTCAAAAATTCGGGAAATGCGAGTCTTGTGGACGAAACCATTCCAGATATTCATGCCCCCACAGACGAGCCAAGTGTTTTAGCTGCGGTAAAACAGGACACATTCAACTTGTCTGTAAGTCCAAGAAAGTGTGTCACTTAACTTCTGACCCAAACACTGACGTGAAGACATTATCTGAAGATATTTCTACTCTTTCTCTATCTGTTTTGTCCCAAAATTCGTCACATGTTTTTAAAACGTTGATATCCGCTTCTGGTCAAAAGCATGGCTTTATTGTTGATACTGGTAGTGTTGAGTCCATCATTCCACAATCAGATCTAACTGCATTCTACCCCAGTGCCGTGATAGTGCCTACAGATATTAACATTCGCGGTATCACTGGACATTCTGTACCTCTCGTTGGTAGTTGCACGATCCCTGTGAGGTTACTACAAGGTACCTGTATCGATTGTAATTTTTTGGTATCAACGTCGGGACCATCGATCGTCGGACTCAAAGTTCTACGCTTACTGCAAACCAGTATCACCTTACTGACTTCTGCGAATGAGAATGAACTCAAGCAACTGATTCTTAAATGTTCTAAGGCCACAGGTGGCATGCAAATTCCCAAGATGAGGCTCGAAGTTACAGGAGAGCCTATATTTCTTAAGAGACGGATTATTCCATTTGGTTTACGCGAGCCTGTTCGTCAAGCATTAAATTCAATGTGTGCGAAAGGAATACTGACTCCTGTTGAGTCATCGAATTGGGCAACTCCGATCGTTACCCCACTGAAGGCTGATGGTATTACTCCGAGAATTTGTGGTGACTACCGGCTTACGCTAAATACGCGGCTACTACAACGTACATGCACCACGGAAGAGCCAGAAGATGTATTGTATCGTTTATCAGGTTCAAGTGTGTTTTCAAAAATCGATTTAAAAGATGCTTATCTTCAAATACCACTGGACGAAGCCTCCAGTAACCTTACCGTGATCAACACACCCTTTGGGTTATTCCGATACAATTTTCTTCCCTTTGGTCTGAACGTTTCACCAGCTGTATTTCAGCAAGTTATGAATACTATTGCAAAAGATTTGGAGGGTGTTGAGACGTACCAAGATGACGTCATTGTGCACGCTGCTGACAAAGCTACCCATGATATGCGTCTGTTGTCTTTACTGAAGAGATTTTCTGAGTTCAATGTAGCTATTCATCCTGAAAAATGCACTTTTGGTGTCCCATCATTTTCATGCCTTGGCTACATTGTGGATGGCAGCGGTTTTAAACCTGATACAAGACGTCTATCCCCTTTAGTAAATGCGCCATCACCGACCAATCTACAAGAACTGCGTTCAGTTCTAGGAGCACTTCAGTATTACTCTCGTTTCATTCCTAATTTCGCCAAACACGCAAGTTGTCTGTTTGATGTCATATCTTCCAATCAATTTTCTTGGTCTTCCAACCATGAGAAGGCGTTGCGTGCACTGCTTGGTTATCTTCAGACTTCAGCTGTTTTGAAGCCATTTTCCGCCAAACATCATTCGACGATCATTACTGATGCTTCTCCCACTGGAATAGGAGCAATCCTCGAACAGTGTGGTAGACCAGTGATCTGCATTTCCCGTCGACTTTCAAAAGCCGAACGTGGATATTCTCAGACTCAACGAGAAGCACTTGCTGTATATTGGGCTGTCAAACGGCTTCATAAGTATCTTTTTGGATTGAACTTTACCATTGCTACTGATCACGAGGCTTTGAAGTTCTTGTATCATCCAACGAAGTCTCTGGCGAAGTCATCTGCCGCTATGGTGCAACGGTGGATTATTGCATTGAGTTCTTACACCTACACAGTAGTTCATCGTAGTGCGAAAATGATTCCTCATGTCGATTTCTTGTCAAGAATTCTATCATGTGACTCTGATTCAAACAACTCAGATTGTCTACTGATTCAACCATTACCAGTCAAGCGGGATGTGCTTGTTGCTGACACTAAAAGATATTTCGCTCCCATTTTCTCTGCACTGCGACGTGGCTGGACGCAGCAAGAACGACGCCGATTTCCTGCTTTTTACTGTCGCCGCGAAAGCTTGTCCGTTACTCCGGATGGTTTGCTGTGTTTTGAGGATAGAGTTGTCATTCCACCGACTCAGCGAGCGGCTGTTCTTGCAGATTTACACTCTGGTCATCTGGGTGTCGATAAAATGAAATCCCTTGCACGCTTGTCATGCTGGTGGCCGGAACTGGATGCTGATATCAAGCATACTGCTAAGAATTGTGTTAAGTGTGCACATAAGATTCATAACAAGTCTTCACAGTGGCATCCGTGGCCAGTTACTTGTGAAGCATTTCAACGAGTTCATGCTGACTACTGTGGTCCTTTTCTTGGTAAATACTATGCTTTAATTCTTATTGACGCATATTCCCGTTGGCCTGAAGTTTTTCTAACTACTTCTCCAAGTGCCGAATTCACTCAGCAAGCCTTGAGGAAAGTATTCAGCCACGAAGGTGTACCAACTGTTTTGGTCACTGACAACGGCACACACTTCACTGCAAAATTCCTCGAGGAATGGTTGAAGGGTCTTGGTTGTCGACATCTGTTTACTGCTCCGCGACATCCCCAGTCGAATGGACTTGCTGAAAATTTTGTCCGAATACTTAAATCTGCTATTATTTCACTCTCTCCCACTACTTTTGTGGAATTGGACCGTGGGATTGATAATTTTCTAATGCAATACAGGAACGCCGTCCATTCCGTTACTGGGAAGAGTCCCGCGCTTCTATTTAAATCTCGTTCGTTGCGTACAAGTCTTGACTGTGCCAAAACGGCTGATGTTACATTTTTCAAGGGTAATGATTTACGACCCGCAACAGGAATAGTGCTTTCATCAAATGGCAAACGAATGGTCACAATTCTCGATTTGGATGATCTCTCTTGTCATCGGAGACACATTGACCAGGTTGAGTTCAATACCAGAGGTCAGTCTGTTAACGGCACTCCTGCTGTTTCAAATACTAATGAGTCCTTTGTAGATGATCTTGTGGTATCCGAACAAAATGCTGTATCTGAAGAACGTACTACCTGTGAAGATTCTGAAGTTTCCATTCCGAGAAGATCCGAAAGATTGCGGTCAAGACCACCACTGGACTATAAACACCCGCACGCTCATTCAAGGTGTGGCGGATGTGATGAACATGACTGATGCTCTATTCATTGCTCTATTCATTATTCTCTTGTTTTAATATTCCATATGCTGTACATATTCGCCAATTCGAATATATACGTGCTGGTTGCCACTCTTCGCTGAATTCTGGATTTCTAGTTTGGTTGGTTGTACCGATATACGTACGAAACTTAATTGCCACTGGCATTGATCAGCAACCGTATCTTGCAACGTCCCTAACCAGGCAGGGGATCACGACCGATATACGTACGAAACTTAATTGCCACTGGCATTGATCAGCAACCGTATCTTGCAACGTCCCTAACCAGGCACAGTGGGGATCACGAGTTCCCCATCCCGGAGGGCGAGCAGCTCCGACAGCACCCAAACGTATTGTCCTTCATACCCCTCGGCCAGGCCAAGGGATGGCCACCTCTCTGCTTCCGCCACTCTTAATTGAGCATAAAAAACAGCACTCTCTTCGGAAAATGATGGTTAGCCATCCGCAACACGTGTCCAGCACCAGAAGCTGCGTTGGTTGGGACATGTGTCGCGTGTGCCGAACCATGGTTTGCCGAAGAGAGTGCTGTTTTCCATGCCCAATTAAGAGTGGCGGAAGCAGAGGTGGCCAACCCTTGACCTGGCAGAGGGGTAAGAAAGAAATCACGGAACGGTTGGTAGCAGCCAGTGCTACTCGACTTTCAAGGTGGGAAAACGTGCTTCTCACTGCGCCTGATGTGCAAGATGTGGCTGCCAGCCGATGTCAGTTTCTATCCAGATTGCCTGAATGAGTGTTCGGTGGTTTAGGCACCTCAGAGTGCAAAAAAATCGTTCAGCTGTAGCACCCTTTCGGTGCCTAACTGCATTGCCACCCGAAGGTTGCACGAGGGCTGGGATACTGCCAGGTTGCCCAATTCTAGACAGGGGAATCGAGAGGCATAGGTCGGGATCGAACCACGGACCTTCCGGTCAGTAAATTCGCGCTCTAACCACTTGGGCCATCTCGGAATGATGGTAGTGAGCTAGCACTAAGTTCCTTTTTCGTCCACCTTTATTACTTTCTTTACAATAAGGCTCTTAATAAATCATGGTTGTACGGCAGCGAAGCTCTGGTGTTGAACACTGATGTCATACTGTCGAGGACGATGAACACAGGTCTCAACCGACACAGCTTCTGGTGCCGAACCCGCTCTTCAATGGAAGTACCCGTGGCACAACCGAAAACCGCTTTCTAATTGCCTCATCACGAATACGCCGACCCTGACCCACACGAGCTATGGTCCTGAGACAACGATTACCGAAGTTGTCTTAATTTCACTGCTCTTCAACCATACCCAATCGAATAATTAGTTCGACTGCAGTGTGGATATAAAGGCTGTGTTCAGAGATGCCAGTGCTTGTTGAACACAAGTCTGTGGACTGACTCGCTGAGTGCAAAAATACATCCATAAATAGATAAAATGACCGTTCAGCTATAACAGCCCTTCGGTTCATACCTGCCATGCCACCCGAAGAAAGCACGAGGGCTGAGATACTGCCTGAATGATCACGCCTACCCAGGAGCAGTCCAGATGCCGCGGTTGGGTGCGAACCATCCGGTGAGTAATTTGCCGTCTTAACCACTGAGCAATCTCGAGCTCGTACGTGATCCCTGGTATGATCCCAGGGAAGAAACATTATTTTCTTCTCTAATCTATCGATAAGTGAAACCGTCACTCTAGTAGGCTTGCCTTGAATGCAGGCTGCGATATTAGGAATCAACAAATGTGCATAAACAGTAGGTGATATAGTGAGGTTAATTTACATGCCAGTTATTCAGTGTATGATTTAAACGAGCACGCCCATCTCAGTCGGACACCTTAACTCAGTTACGAAAGTAGATAAGCTATATCAAACCCCAGAAAACGACTTATAAAATACGTCTAATCTCCTATTAGAAATACTCAGAGATAGAACCTCAACAACCTGAATATGTAGAATGGCTCACAGTTTCATTTTTCTGTTTCATTGCAAACCTCATACTCTTTTTCCAGTCTACAGATGACCTTCCGAATTTTTCTGGTCCCAAACTCCGACATTACACCCATGGATGTCCCTGATCGCTTATCTTTGAAACAGAGGAAAAATAGTAGTTAACAGTGTTCTACACCATTCAGTCCCAAATTCAATAGTCTTGCTTGATACATAAAAATGATGAACAGGACAATCGAGATGAAAGACCAAGCAACAGACTGGGCACGGTGTCTCGTGATTTATTGACTATGGCTTAAAAGGACTCACTTGTATCTTCAAAAGTAAATCCCAGAGAACCGGCGGAAGGTTTAATGGTTATCACAGTATAGCTAGTCATACGTCGTTCACAATGGGCCAGCCGCGTAGGAATCCCAAGAAGCAGCCTGCGTCAACTAAACCTATCCAAATCATTTAAGTTTGTCGGAGGAGTTCACCGGAAACATTTTCGTAGGGTTTAGAGCTAAGCAGTTTCAGAAAGCTAGGGATACCTATGTTGTCCAAGGCCCTCCCTAATTGGAATGATGATTGATTGCGGAACAACCGGATACGCGTCCATTCCAGTACAAAAACGCGAATATGACAGTGGTCATATCAAAGTCAGCAATCAATCGAAAGATAGTCCCCACAAAAAAGAAACTATTGAAAATCCGGGGCGAACATCTGGAACACGTCGAGAGTCCATTCAAAATGAAAACTACCGCCTCAAACCATAATGCCCACCGAGGTGATAAAACAAGCAGAAATCCTTCAAGCATTCACGGATTGATATACGGTATGGAGGCTCTCGCTCAGTTTTCCCGGACCGTTTTCGTTCTTGTCGTTCACCGGCTGCTGTTCACCCGAAAGGCACGGGTGAAAGACGTGTGTAGCACCGCTTCTCATGTTCTCAGCGTGTGGCTGCAAGTTCGCCAGCGCGAGGGCTCGGTTGATGAGTGTATAACAGTGCTTTGAACTGGGTTCTAAGTGGATGTGCGGGGCCGGATGTAAGTATAAAGCAACCCAACAAGCCTTCCCTTTTGTTAAGTCAGCTCGAAAAACAGAATAGCGGCCCATCGGGGTCTCCGCATGAGGTATGTGGTATGAGTCAAGTCTCTATGATTGAGATAATGGATGGCTGCTCAAGACAAATTGACTGCTAGGATTCAAGAGGTTGCAACCGGAGAGGTCAGCAAATTTAATAGTTGTTCGTCGTGTTGGAACCCGGGCTCCGAAGGAACCTGTGCGGCATATTTGTCTGCATCCTGCTTAGGTGGTTCCGAGAGCTGCATTTCACTTGCTAGGTTTTTTAACCTCTTGGGAGCCCAGTTTGCGCGAGCCTTTTGCTTTCCCGTGACCCTGTTTCCCTCTCATTGTGGGCGAAAATTCGACCGCTGCTACATGTTACTCTTTCAACACCCGTCTTTTGTACGACTGTATTTGCCGTCGTTCAGTGATTTGAGGCGACATTCTGACGCTGCTTCATCGATAAGGTGTCACTATGAGGCCCTGAGCGTTGCGTGGCAGCACCAAGAAGTATCCCCTTTGGTGGAGCCCAAAAGAGGCTGGTTTCCGCGTTGAATTACACCTTGAGCCAGCCAGCAATTTTTTGATTCGGTGAATCTTATGTGGTTTGTTTTACTGCAGCCAATTCTCTTTTCTGTTTGTCAGGACTCTCGAGCCGCCGGCGATCAGCGTGGACAACTTGGTGTAGGAAGGATTTCCCGGTTTTCTGTTGTCGAGTTTGTGGCCTTGGCTATCCAACTCAAGGGTAGTGACTGCGTGCGCAATCGGAGAGACAATTTTTGACGGGGTGGATCCGGAGACTGGCGGGTACAACATTCTCAGTAACTATAGAGTTCTCGCACAATTCGTCAATTTTAAGGTCGACGCTTGTTGTTGATTTGCCGGGAGGCTTCACCGCTTGTCTCAACACGTCTGGCCCAGTCCAACTTAGAATTTGTGACTTGGGTGTGGAGTTCACTGCTGTAGCTTTATCGTCTGGAAACAAGCTGTGTTGGCTCTACATATTTTGGATTCTTTGTCCACGCGAGGCTTGCTTTCTGCCGGGGATAGCTGCCTTCGGCAGTCGTGGGATCTGCGGTTGTTGAGTAGTAGCTGCAGTCCGGAGTCACAGACGGTTGCGTCCGCGTGCTTTCAAGAGCGCAAAGTGTCATAACTAGCATCGGTTCGGCTATAATTTTGGGGTCGGTTGAATTGATGCCGAGCGGAAACCTGTTTCGCACTTTTCCCATGGAACTGTTGTGGCCCAGCTTTCGTGCATCTAAAGGGAGTTCCTCAGAAATATACCAGATTGTTCAGTAGGTTCCTTGAATGCTGACTGTCCGATCCAAGGTTTTCTGTGCGGCATTTCGGGAGGGAAGAGTGACCACCTGCCCGAAAGGTCGCTTGCCGCCTTTCCAGCTTAACCACTCTGCGTGAAGCGAACCGTGTTCAAGTTTTATGAGGATATTACCGAGGAGTGACTGTGACTGCTTCATTGACTTGATTTTCCTGGAGAACGACCCCATATGATCAGCCTGCTCTCTCTCATACTACTGTCCAACAGAGACGGCGCGGCGGTCTGGATTGCTGCGTCACAGCCAATCTTCCCGGAATGGATAGCGCTAAGCACTCGTTCAGGAAAAAAACGTTCATTACCAGCTTTCGTCCTGGTCGCAGCGTTCTTTGTGCTTGTGTCCTTCAGACCTTTGAGAGGAAGCGCCATTCTTGCTTAGAGTATCCCGATTAAGGCAAACATTTACACTGGTATTTCCAATTTAGCGGCGCGGCCGTGGTTCGTTTTTGATGGCTCTCTTTCTACTCACGGAACGCATTGCACCCTGAAGGTAGAGGCAGTTCGTGGAGACCAAAGGATCAGGAGAATTAGCTTTTTGGTTCACATGTTCGCCCTATAAACCTGTGCATTTAAAATGCCATCCGGCTTTGCAGGTGTGACACTAAATGCCACGTCTTACTTTCGATGGACACTCACTTCCCTCGCATGTGTTGTAGCCTATCGATGGATTCAGAGAGCAGTCTGTATTATTTGGGTCATGATTGAGACTGAGTGCAAACGCACAGTGTTTATCATGTGTTGGTTACCATCCCTTCAACGTTCATCTTCACCCGCTTTCACGGTTCGGTTAATACCTCATGAATGTTTGCCTTCAACCGCCCCTGTTTCTCTCCTGTCTTGACTATGTCATGAACATTCGCCTCACGACTAACCGAGATTATTGGAGTATTATCCCAAGACAAACAATGCAATCGCATCGTCACTCACAACGTAAACTTATCTATATCCGGAACGACGACGGCAGGATGTCGACGCTCGTCACTTCACACAGCGCCTTGACCGGAGTCAATTCGAACCTACGCTCGACTCACTGTGCAGGAAAAGTCTGGGCTCGATATCGCTTTGGATTAAACGACAAAAAACAGAACAGATTTCAACACGCTCGATCAAGACCCGCATTCAATTCAACTGCGTCCTACAAACCTCGGGTGCATCTGCTGCGAATTGTCAAACGAAGAACTCGATAAGTCTCTTTCCACTTTGTGTATTATTCTATTGTATTAGTGTCTCTGGTAGCCGCTATACATAACTGTTTGTTAGTATTATTCACCCTCCGACATTACTTCGAGTGAAAGATAATAGCACCAACACATGCAGAGGTTATGCAAGAGTGAAAAAACTCAAGAAACGACACGTGTGAAGTCTGCAAATAATAAATTGAACAGCGGAAGAATTCTTCCGCAAATTTGTGCGCGGAAAAAAGGAAACCGATTTTGTACGCAGAATGTTGGCGTAAGGGTCTGGCGACTGGCAATATGTACCAAGCTGTGAGCATTTTACGGCCATGTAGAGATCATACAAAAGCTGGTAAGACGCCACAGTTATGAGTTCCCCTCCCGTTACTCGTTTGGTCCGATTCCCTGAGATGTAATGTTGAACAGGCCCAGTGTATCATCAACAACGCCAAGAAGGTCTCACAACATGGTGAAGCCGTTACACTCTAGAATGCAATCAGGTATGTATTTGTTATCGGCTTCGAAATATGAACAGAGGTCCATTGAAGTACTTACGCAATCTGCCGGTTATGGGTTCGTAGCCCAGTAGAGTGGGCTCGACCGATTAACGTGGATCGCTAACAAGCGGCCCAGCCCTCTTTCTTACTGCTTCCGCTGCTTAATCGTAGGTCTCGAAACACTATGGCTCAGATGGTCTAAGGTGATTCTGGCTCCCTTGCGCCGTCTGCGGCACAAAAACCCCTTTGCAGCAGAGGCTGGACCAAACATAAACTCACGTCCTCACTGCTGATTCCGTAACTCCTGCAACATCTTATTGACATCCAGCTTGTACAAACCTGTACAAACACTTCGGTATATTTTACTACGCTCGCATCTGGAACAACCTTCGTGAGCGGCTACAAAAAATCACGAATGATCATACTTTTTGTTAGTTTGTGGACAAATTCCTTACCTTTGAAACTGCTGCCGATTTACTTACTACCCAACTACCACCGACCCCCTGTATGAATCGGGCCCAGTGCGCATTCGAGTTTAGCGACAATACAGTCAGTGGGCAGGTAAAAGACCCTGTTACCATAGCCTACTACCCTCTTGATTGCCCAAAGCCTCCGTAAAATCTAAAAGCCCACTTGATCTAAAAATGTTGTGTTGCTGACCTGGTTGTTTTTATATTTTTCCCAGTCAACTTAAACCCCGTTCTAGTCAAGTATTTACTCCGGACTATTCTATCGGCTTCGTCAGCTCAACTCACACTGACAAAAACCCAATCAGTAAGTTTTTTCTTCATTACTAGAACGTTATATACGCCAACATGTATAAATGTGTGCCGAATCCATCCGATGACTTGTTCTGTAGCTCAATAAACACTCACATTCAGACAACATGGTGATGCGCGTTTGCTTGACATGGTAGCCCATACCAACGCCCAGTTGCCGTTCAGCCATTACACACCCGCTCTGAATATCATTCCATTCCCATCGTCTCGTTGGTAGCTGTCATTTTGCTTATCTCCTCCACTACTTGACCTTACCAGCGTCTGTTTTGCTGCTTGATTGTTCGAATTGGCTGAGATGTTTTTACTGGCCTTGCCTTCCCCCTAACCGAAAAAAGCTAGTAGGTGGAGTAATTTTCTAACGCACAGACCGTATTTATGATCGCCGTGATGGTGTTTCACCTCGCGGGCCAGAAAGCATATACCAGAGGTGAAAACCTGGTGTGGCGGGTGGGTACGTTCTGCAATAAGGGCCACCCTGTTACGTCGCACCATGGCTCGTATACTGTTCTGTAGCTCAATAAACACTCACATTCAGACAACATGGTGATGCGCGTTTGCTTGACATGGTAGCCCATACCAACGCCCAGTTGCCGTTCAGCCATTACACACCCGCTCTGAATATCATTCCATTCCCATCGTCTCGTTGGTAGCTGTCATTTTGCTTATCTCCTCCACTACTTGACCTTACCAGCGTCTGTTTTGCTGCTTGATTGTTCGAATTGGCTGAGATGTTTTTACTGGCCTTGCCTTCCCCCTAACCGAAAAAAGCTAGTAGGTGGAGTAATTTTCTAACGCACAGACCGTATTTATGATCGCCGTGATGGTGTTTCACCTCGCGGGCCAGAAAGCATATACCAGAGGTGAAAACCTGGTGTGGCGGGTGGGTACGTTCTGCAATAAGGGCCACCCTGTTACGTCGCACCATGGTGCGCTCGTATACACGCCAAATCTCCAAAGGAACTTTTACACCCGACGTCGCTTCAGCAGCAACACTAGTGAGTCTCTACATTTTCACTGCGCACTGTGATTCTGATTTTTCTCCTACCATTTTGCCATACAGCATATGGCCCCACTCCATCATCTCCACTTACGATATCTCGTGACCCTGACGATATGCCCAACAGCACAAGGCTATGCAGCGAAGGTTTTATGCTTTAGTTCAAATTGGTTGGTCAGACCGTGACAGTTTTGCTGCCTCCCAAGATCCGTTGTTTCGGTTCCGCATTTTCTACAGTTTGAAGATTTGTATCACGTACCGGGCGGGGAACCTCTTGCTATGCCCGGCACTTTCAAATCTTAACGATCGTACCTTATCCTATCTGATGTCTCCCATAAGAAAGGAAGAACCCTTGTAGTTTTGGTTCCTTACCCGTGTTTTCACAGGCGTAACCAAGCCCACTTCGGGTAGTGCCCACAGTTTATGTCACCGCCCCTTTCCCACGAAATTCCCATTAACCCTCAAACCCCACTAATCATGCCCTCATTCTGACAATAACATTGTGATCATGCCTGAAGTTGTCACCCACTGCTTGGAATAAACATTACTAGTACGCACCATTCGTACGCACCAACACCTCCCACCTTGCTGAGAAACAGAAGGTCTGGGTTAGTTGAAATTATGATTTGCAGGATGATGCTTATTAATTGCCGTTCTTGCCTCATGCTAATCAACGTTGATCAGCGGTTGCTATTCCTTTCTGTTCTGGAGTAGCGTGATTTACGCCCGTTTATTAAAGCGACGTTTCATTTCCTAGCTGCTCGTTTCCCGGTTTTCGCTCCTACTTAACTTATGCTTGTTCTCTAGTAACTGTCAATATTTTGTTGCCTTCCGTCTTCATCTGCAAGCTCTTGTCAGCTCCACCTACCCTGACGGGAAAATGGTCCAACCCGGAAGTAAACCAAAAGCCTATCGAATGGTAGGGAGCGTGCCACCCACTGACCCAACTCGACGTCTCTTAATGCCAAATTTTTTGCGTCACCCTCATACAGCATCTTCCAGACAGCCTTTGTTGATATTTGTTTTAAACCGACCAAACGGCCCAATCCGATTTGGCACGTGACACGATCTGCTGCATCGCGCCGTCAGCCAAAAGCATTTCCTTACTTCTCGAACTTACTGATTATTTTCCCTACCGTTATTCTTGCATGCGGTCGATGTACGCTGCTTGAGTGCTCGTATCTAAAGCCCCGTTTCCACGCTAGACATTCTGCTGGTACTACCGATTGCTCTTTTATTGATTGTACGTTATGCTTAATTTACCATATTTGCCAACTCGGTATATTGAGCCAAACCGATCACCATATACTGGTACTTTCACTTCAGTTGTCACGACCTCATCTATTTGCAAGCGACGGCGTAAAAACTTCGGCTTTTTGAGAGCACCCGGAATTTTTGGTTGGTTTTCTTCGGACATTTCTTTCTGATAATTTTCGTGATGTTACAGAACACACCAAGTAACCCATACTAGTAGGTTGTATCCATCTAACTTCACCCCCTTCCCCTCATCTGTTGCTGACTTGTCCCCAATTATCTTTATTGTACATGACCTTTTTCGTTAACCTAAATTTGTGCTGGATTCCTCAACCTACCAGGAATTTCCTGGTCTCTCACCATTGACCCTACTCGTTATGCTTTGCTGCTTGCTCACCTTAGTGTTGAGGGTTGGTCTCGAATTTTACGTAGCCCTACTCGTGGCATACATACCCTAGACCTAAAATTCTCGAAAGGTGGCCATCTGGCAACAGCCGCGGTTGGTTCACGCTTCCTATGAAGTGATCACCACGTCGTTCCTTGCAACGCAGTCAGTTAGGGCCTATTGGTGCGTAGCTGAGGATGGCCATAATACAACCCAGGAACTACATGCACTTTTAACTGTCTTTAATGTGGGTGACAGTGGTTTACAGAAACGATTTGCAGCATGTATAAAATAAGGCACAATATTAAATGTGGAGCAAGTCAACAGGGAACTTATCGGATGTGGGAGTCCCTTGGTGAAAGTCCGGATGGCAGGAACGTGTTTTCTCCGCAGTTTGGCTGCTACACGTGTTCCATGATTGTCCGTGGACTTGGAGTGCTTGGGCTGACTCCTTGCTCCCTGCGCTCGCGCGAGTCTGTGTGTGTCCTCACTGGGTTCGGTTTCCCTTTATGTAGGTCCCAGTGCGTACACGTGGGCGCGTCGGCACGTGAGTGGTCGCTACGCTGACTAGGCGGTGCAGACAATCGATGTTCGATGAGTCAGCCTAATGCGACGTGTTTGTGCGTATGAGAAAAAAGACAAACCTCGCGATCCAGGGAGGGACTGTGAGTTCAACAGTCAAGTATATGGGTGCCTGGGTCACTACAGGCCCAACTGCTCCTCCGAATCCTTCCTTGTTTCATCCCCTCTCTCCAGGTGTTCTGAATACTGTGCTAGATTCCTAGGACTGGGACGACTTCTTCCTTTCGACAAACACAGAGCGTGATTATGACATCTACGAAAATATATCGAATTCTCTCCACCTTGTTTCTCCCATAAAACGTTTCCACCCTGGTATCACTCGCAATAACAAATTACTTAAACATTTGGATAAAAATTACGTCCGGCTAGTAAAGAATGTCGGGAATTACAAGATTTTTCTCCGCAGTTCCCACGAATGCGCTCTCAACTGACCGAGCGTTCTAACGGATTGCTATCGAACGCCGAGAATATAACAAAGTCTGCAGAACCCCTTCTAACTCCAAATTACTTAGCTGACTGCTCCTTGGGCGCTGTTCCCAATCACCCAATTGCTTCTTTGCGTTCCACAGAAGGTTATCTTACCACTGTTCCTGGAAGTATAAACGACCATCTAAGCGCTTAATTTACTAGCTGCTACATGACCCATCCTCGCAACTTCAAGCACATTCCGTCTGCAGTATATGTCAAAATTCCAGACGCCCATCTCTCAGGAGCGTGACCTTCTACCTAGCTGATATTTATTCCCTTCTTTCAAAATTTAAGGAGTCGGTTGTGTCTGGGATCGATGGTCTCTCACCCCGATTTTTGGTTCGCATTGGTCACAATAGCAAGATCCTTGTCTTGAACCTTTTACCTACTCGATAAACTATAGAATTGTCCATTCCTGGTGGAAAAAATCCATGGTTAGCCCGCATTTCAAATCCGGATCACGGAAAACTACTTCCAACTACAGGGATGTCCATCATACATCCCCTTTGTCGAGAATTTTTGAACGCCTGATCAAAGGCCTATTATCCAGGATCCTCCTGACTACAGATGCCACAGATAAACAAAAGTGCGGATTCCTGTCTCACCCACCCGACAACGTTTGCAAACCTCAATTCTTCGAAACCATTGATAGTCTACGATGCTGGGGGCTACACTGAAACGATTTACTTGGATATCCAAAAAGCTTTCGACCAGGTCCCTCATACATCGTTGCTAAATAGGCTTAGCACTGTCAGCACCACGGGGATTTCATTGCAGTGGTTCACCTCCTACCTGTCTTTCGGGACGCAAGTGACACAAAGTGGAGATCAGCAATGAACTCTACTATCGATCGTTTGTGAAGTCATGCAAGGGAGCATGTTGGGCCCCATCCTCATCTCAGTGTATACCAGTGATGTCTCTGGCGCCGTGCCACACGTTTCAGCCTTCTTTGCAGATGATACGAAAATCGTGTGCTCATTCTCCCTTCTACGCAAGCATTCGCCTTTTGTCAGACTCAGCAAGACTTGGGTTCGCCGACTAGCTGGTCAACTGACTGCGGCCTAAGATTCTCTTCTGCACCATCCCGAATAACCTCCTGCTGCTGCTTCCTCCTAGTTGATGCGTTCATAAATAACGGGAATCCTGTCACCCACTCCAAAGATATCAAAGATTTTAGTCTCAAGTGTTCTTATAATTAGGCTTTTCTCACCAAGTCCAATTCCATGTTGCCCGAGCACGTAAGCTCAGCTCTCTAATGTTGCGCTTCTTTCACCTTCTAGACGAAATATTGGTAATTTTCAAGCTATACGTACGTCAGATCTTGGAATTTTGCCCCGCGCTTTCTTTCGTTAATACTTAAAGTGGTATATTAGCACTTGGGAGCGTCCAAAGCTCATTCACTAAAAGGAACTTCCCACAGCCCAACTCTCCATCCTACCGCTCCCACCGAAAAATTCTAGATTTTGGACCACTATGACTCAGATGATTTAAGTTGAATCTAATTCCCTATACCGTCTACAGCACAAATATATTCTTATAGCAGAGGCTAGAACAAACGAAAATTCATGTCTCCTGTATACCATCCGTAACTCCAGCGTCCTCTTACTATGGCCTCCAGCTTGTACAACCTTACATCACTACTTCTTTCCAGTTTACTGAGCTAGCATCTGGAACAAGCTTCCTGAGACGCTGCAAGATGACCCGCATTGTCATATTTCTTCGAAATCCGTGGATAGTTTGCCTGCTTGTGAAACTGCTGCCGCTTTACTTAATACCCAACCATCCCGAATCTGCTCCGTGAATCGGGTCTTATGCATATTTGAGTTCAGTGACGATACATGTAGTGGGCAAGTATAAGGTCCCGTCATTATATCATGCCATCCCCTTGAATTGCTTCAAGCCACTCATCTAACCTTGAGGTCATCCTTCCATTTGTGGTCAAATTTGTGCACGTGTGCCCGCCTCATGTGGGAACCTGTTCGCTCCTTTGGTCTGTGCTTTTTTAGTCCAAGTGGACCATTTGTCTTGGACGAGTGCCTACTGTCCATGTTTGCATAATTTGTGAATTTGCAATGCACCAACGGTACCGTATAGAAACCCACCTTTGGCTTTGTTTCGCCTTCCCGAGGTTCTGGTAATACGCGTCACTCGAAGATACCGTTCGCCCGTACACCCACTTACCTGTTCGCTCCTTTGGTCTGTGCTTTTTTAGTCCAAGTGGACCATTTGTCTTGGACGAGTGCCTACTGTCCATGTTTGCATAATTTGTGAATTTGCAATGCACTAACGGTACCGTATAGAAACCCACCTTTGGCTTTGTTTCGCCTTCCCGAGGTTCTGGTAATACGCGTCACTCGAAGATACCGTTCGCCCGTTACACCCACTTTTGCGGACTCCGTCATCTTTCAATACCTTCAGCCTTTTCTTCCGTGTGCAGACCAACCATGTCCCGCTCTTTGAAGCCGGGTTTCTTCCCTGGATTACCCTCTAAGCTTTGTTTAACATCTAACACATTGCTCTGTCACGCTCCAAAGATAGTCAGAAATAAAGCCATAGATCCACAATTTTTGGGAGCCACGCTACATCCCCTGATCATGCGCAGTGCACGCGCGTAAAAACACTTGTCCTTAGACATACAGTGTGAGAAATTCTTTTTTGCTTCCGCACACGCACTCTGCGTTTTTGCTTGACATGGCGATTTATATCAATAATTTGTTGTCGTTCAGCTACGCTGCGAATGCCCCATTCAATTCATGTTACCATAAATGAAGCTGTCGCTCTATTTGACTTCTCAAAGACTTGCATGCTCCGGCTGCTGCTTGCCTCTATTTTACTGGCCCGGCTCACCATGGCCAGATAAAGTATCCTCCAGCCGGTGTTCCATGTTGCTGTATAGCCTTACTTATGGCTTTCCAGCTTGAAGACCCGGTGGAATGTTTGAATGATGTTATTTTCATGTAGTAGTGGGGTATGCCCCGGAGAAAAGTCGCCCTGTTGCGTTATGCCATGGCGCGCTGCCACCCCTTCAGTAGCCAGAGTGCTTCGCCCATCGCCGGTAGTAATTGGCTGGCCAATAATTTGAGGAATCCACAAAAAAGGACCACTGTTATCTTTCTTTAGCTGCTGGTTTATACCCATTATGGTCGCATCATTCACTTGCGTCGCTATGAAATACAGGTGTAAGACAATTGTCCTTGCCTCCGTTTTCTTAACAAGTGCATCGGGTTGCATGAAGATGGTTTGCGACTCCCATGGCTTAGATCAGCGTGCGGAGTGACTGCCACTGTCATCTTAGTTGGGGACGCACCAAACCAAGTCTAAATCTTCAGCCAAATATAAAACATCCAATCGTCTCCCATACTCCTGGAAGTGATCACTTATATCTAAGATATGAGTACCTAGTTATTTACTAATATTAGAACTCGCAACGGGCGTTTATTGGCTGTCTTTCGCCATGCACCACGCGCCACTTGGTGCTGCATCGCTGAATTGGTAATTGGTGACCCGCGCTTACGGTGCCGTTCAGTTCACGTGGTAGGTTTTAGTTAGACCGCAACCCTCATTCAATTTCCCGGAAGTCTTTCCCAAACCAGGCCCTCGCTATCTCTTTTCCATCCTCAGTCCAATCGCTCCTTGGCGCAACGGAGTCCTCTGATACGACTCAGTTTTGGAGTCAATAACTAATATAGCGCCCTGCTGAATTACTCCTGCAATTGCCCAAATATTTCAAAGACTAGCCTCTATGCTCGATCGACTTCATTTCTAAAATACTTGTAACGTCTGCCTCATTATTCTCGTTTTTTCGTTTTCACACAATGGGAATGCTTATCACGTGGAAACCATGCACCCTTGATTTGGCCTCCCATTCCGCCGTGCCATTTTCCCACGTTCAAACTGTAACGAATTGGCCATGCCACAATTGATATTCTTCATACAAGTTGTGGAATAATTGTGTTATTTTCATTATTCAAGTATTTTCCTTAATAGCATTATAGCTATTGCCTATGGAAGTGGTCTCGGTTTTGGGGACACTGTTGGCCGTTAAAGTTTGCATCTTTCTGGATTCATGCTGTGTTTGTAAAGCAGTCTTCACAAAATAATTTCCTGCGTTTGGTGACCTTGAAATCTGGTCTCTTAAGCACTTAGTATTGGGAAATATGTCATTTAAACGCACTCTTCGACCATAATATCTGCCTGTTAAATCCTCTGCCGTGGATAAAAGCTCTTTGCTAGTCGTGGAAAGCCAACTAGAAGCAAAGTACCGGTAGATTTTCCGGTCTTTGGGAGGAAAGAAGGGAAGGGGCGGAGGGACGGGTAATCCAGTTCACGATATAACGCAGTGGACTAACTGCCACCGTGGTAGGTTGACTATCGTTTGAGTTCAATGGGTTTAATCTAGGAGGTCTTCATTGGGACAGTTCACAATCTGAGACCACGCGCTGGCGTCAGTGTTAACACATGTCTTCCAGCACTAAACATATGACATATGGGGACGGTCTTCCAGCAGACTTTATTTGGAGACTGTTTGGGATAGATGGATTTCAGCTTTTGCTTCTTTGCTTTTGGGATGATCACACAGAGATTATTTAGGCCCCCGAGGACCAGAAAATGCGACTGGTTTGGAGAGTGAGGTACAGGGTAGAGCGTTGTGGCATTTGGTGTGTGGGAATTTCATGGCATGGGTAAGGATGGAGAAAAATCCAAAGAGGTTCAGCTCGGCGACATAAAACACTAGCTTTTATGGAGGACTCGGTGGGTTAGTGTTCGTAGATCACTGTTTATATTTGAGTCAGTATGATCCAGGTTGCACCAGTGCTCAAACCGTTTTCATGGGGGATGCCTGACAGTCTTTTCCACCACAGCTTGAACCTGCTTGATTGGGAGAGAGTCGAGTATTCCTTCATGTAACTTCGAGAAGTCAACCGTCAGAGCCACGGAAGTTGCATTTTAGTGGTCTTTTGCTAGAGCATACTAAGCTTCAATACTCCAAGTTTGGAATCTTTGAGCTGCAGGTACAGCACGTCGCTCTTGCCTTCGAAGCCTTCTTTTACCCCACACACGTGTTTAAATGAGCAAGCAAGTCACACGCTATTTAATAGCGTGTTTTGTACACAGGTGGGATTGTACCAAGCGCAGCATATAGCTGTGACAAGTAAAAATATTCTATGCGCTAATGAAACTCAGAGGCAAGTGTACCAGCAGTGTCTGCCGCCTCTTGGGGAGTTGACAACATACCTGTCACAGCAGAACTTGAAGGCAACAACGAGATGCATGGCTGGGAGGCCTATTTTAATTACAACTTGTGCATACGAGTTCTGAGATCTGCCAAATCAGTCGATCTGCGAATATCCTGTATAGCTGGAGGAAGAAGAGCCGGTGTGTAATATAGTGAACGAAGAAGAGCCACGACTCTTGTGATCAGTCTTGATGGCAGAATGTTTAGTAGCTGGGTCTCCAGCTTGCTGGCCTTTCCTTGTGCGAATTTGGAGACGCATCATGAGGATTCATTATACATCGGCCTTTTAAAAACTGAGGCAATACAAACTACCCAAATGTGAGTTCTCAGGCTTCACTTCGTAAAACAGTGAGAGAATTATTTTAGATGAGGGAAACTATCCACAGATTATCACTTGAACCGTGCAAATGGTGGCTCGGTCTAGATCGTTCGTATAGCCAGATAGAATAAACAGTAATAAGGAAACTAAGGTACGTAGCAGTGTGCTGGTGGAAGCAGTGAGTTAAAACGGGCCTAATTCCATACGATGAACTGAGCTGAAACTGAGTTGGAACTTTACAAAAAAGAAAACGGGATATAACGTGCCAGGTGCATCTGAACATGGGATGTTGCCGGTTTTCAATGGAAGCTAGGTGCTGTGTTTACATAGCGACAACCATTGACAGACGCAAGTTAGCGATTAACAATTTATGTCTGGGAAAAAAGCGACCTGCCTAAAATGATGCTGTTGCGCTTAAAGAAGGAGTTATGGGTTATGCAGAAGAAACAGCTGTTATTAGTGAGATTTAAAATACGGGTACAAAGTGGTAGAACAAGAACAAAGTAGGGAATGCTTCATTCCACGATAAACTTCGGTTGCGTTTAATGTAAAAAAGATTAAGCGTTTGAAAAATCTGGTAAAGCGGTAGCAAGCAAGAGTCGGGGCGAGATAGCCTGCTCACTAAATAAAAATTTGAAAAAATGTCGTATGAAGCGTTAGACCTTGGCCAAGATCCACCAGACGCTACATTTCGCTTTGATATTTCGGCACTTGCACTGCGGTTGCGCAAACGTCGAGTGAGATATTGGGCTGTTTTTAAGGCGCATTTTCTAAAAAAAACCTGAGAAAGTTTCAAGAAAGCCACTGAAAACAAAAATGATTGACCCATTTTTGTATTTCCGGTAACACCACTTTTGTTCACATTTTGGTGTATTTTTCATCAGTTGCGGAAGATCTGATGTTTTAAAGGAAAACAGGGTCAATAGAAACTCGTGTGCCGCATCTTCCCAAGAGCTTTAGGAAGAAGATAATTGGCACTGATCCGTACAGTGGCTCTTGGCAACATTGTGGATAGAGTTCGAAGCTTAACATTACCCAGCCACTGTTTTTCCGTATTTTCCACTGCATAGAGCAGACTGTTCATTTTCCTTAGACCTTCCTAGGACGGGGCAACTGTTCGACTCGCCCAGAGCGAACAAATTAACAATGGGCCTGGCGATAAAAAAATGCTTTTCTAAAAAGTGTACACGAGCCTGCCAAGATTTCCAAGTACAACATGGGGAAATTTGCAGGGAATCTAAACAGACAAAATTTAAGTTTTCAAACTCCCTGCCCCTTTGAAGGCTAGATCACCTCTGAGGATATCTCAACCATTGGCAGGTCGCAATACAGCCGATATTCCACAGTCTCCCAAAGGACTGATAACCATCGGTGTTTAACTGATTTTGTGTTACCAAACCGTGTGAGACCGGTGCAGTTCAACTCATCTAGCACACTGGTAAGAGTTATTACTCTGCTGTACACTCTGACCTGTTACCAGTCCTCTATGCAAATGCGGACACGCACAAGTTGCACACGGGCTGCAGGATCCCCAGAACCAAACTCAGTTGTCAGTCCGCCTACACACGGCCTTTACAGTTTCTGTTGCGATTCCACAATCCTAAAGCTAGCGGACAAGCCGCAACCTGGCTCCCTTTCGAACCACTCATTTACAGAAAATCCCGTTAAAGTCAACGGTTCTTAACCATTGCTTCCAACTCTTATTGACCTCTCAGATCGGTAATTCAGAGACCGCAGACATTCCAGCCAGTCTACCTCTCCTTTCCTTTCTAGTAGAGTTCTTCGGCTTCAAGTGGTACGCAAAATTCTATCCCACACTATTTTGACAGTTCCTTGGATCACGCCTGGGTCTAGCCTTTCAGCCTCTTTCAATATTTTGGCCCTAATGCTTCATTAAAAAGAATCCTGCTTGGCTCTTTGTACATTTCCATGTCCTCAACCAACTTCACCTAATTTGCCCAGTACATGCGTGTCTACTAGGTCACGCGACTTACCTGCTACATAAGCACACAAATAATGTGACGAACGCCGTCCCGCCCGCAACTCTGACCGACAACAGGCCAGTTCCTTTATAGCACGAATTGGAACGATTCATGTTTTATACACACGTCAAACTTTCCTATATATAAGAAGAGACAACACAATCAGCACTCACACATACGCATCGTGCGCGTCAGAACAAAAACCGGCTAAGCACACCAAGAACCGCAGACAACCAGGACGTGTAGCAGTCATTCTGCCAAGAAGAATCACGATTAGCCGCACCCGAACGAATTCGGTGGACCTATTACAAATTACACTCAGAACGATAAGTCCTCTGTTTGAGCCTTCTTAATTTTGGTATTGTATTGGACTTGATTGAGGTTCACCTAGTTGTTGTAACCTCACGCTGTCAAAACACAGGTTTGATTAATATCTCTTTCTCGCCTTCTGATTTACTAAGTGGTTTTTGTTGTTAGCAAAAGAGAACACTAATAATTGGTGAGCCCGAGTTGACTAGCCATGTCATCACCCTCACATCACGGTATTTCTCCAAAACCCATCGCATTCGTACCCAACATGAATGCCGTCTCCGTCCATCTTCCACCTTTTTGGCACAACGATCCCTCCATATGGTTCACCAAAGTCCAAGCTCAGTTCGCCTTCCGTGGAATCACTCAAGTACACACTATGTATTATCACGTTCTAGCGGTGCTTCCAACAGAGATAGCAGCAGACTTGCGCAATATACTGCATACCCCCGACGTCACTAAACTCTACAATTAACTGCGCAATTCACCCATTAAACGTTGCAGTTTGTCAGAACATAAGAGACTGGAGCAGCAACTCAGCGGAGAATCGCCAAACGAGTGCACCCCATCTCAACTTTTACGGAGGCTTCATGGGGACTGTAAAATTGGTGACGCTATATTCAAGCAACTCGTTCTAAAAGGCCTACCCCCCAAGTACAAACCTGGCGTCCATTTTTACGGAGGCTTCATGGGGACTGTAAAATTGGTGACGCTATATTCAAGCAACTCGTTCTAAAAGGCCTACCCCCCAAGTACAAACCATCCTGGCGTCCATCCCCGATAGTGCCCCTTTGGCTGAGCTGGCCAGCATTGCGGACATGATACTCAAAATCCAAACATGTTCGCTAACTTCTCCTCCATAAACACCTCAGATTCGGTGTCCACCCTTCATGATCGACTCGATTTGTTGGCCAATCAGGTTGCAGCTATTCGTATAAGCTAACATCAACCGTTTTGTCGTGCGTCTTTTTGTTCACGTTCAACTTCTCGGTCACAGGCACTTTGTTGGTACCACAGCACGTTTGGACATAGAACCCGGAAGTGTTCACAACCATGTTCTTTCCGACCAAATCATCCGACTCCTCAGTCAACGTCGGGAAACTCACGAGCCGAACTATAGAGTTGAGCAAAGTTCTAAGCACAACCTATATAACTCGCCGCCATACAATCGTCGACAAACCCTCCTGTCTCATTTTTTTGGTAGACACCGGGGCTGATGTCAGCGTTATCCCAGTGGGCGCCGTTTACTGCAAGCACATCCTCTCTGCTTTCACACTTACCACCGCGAATGGTTCTCCAATTAAAACTTATACACAGCACAGTCTACGACTAAACCTTTGGTTACGCCGCGACTTCCCGTGGATCTTCGCTATTGCTGACGTCCAGCATCCCATTATCGGCGCAGGTTTCCTCACTCATTTCAGCTTTTTGGTAGACCTGAGAAAACAACGTCTCATTGACGCGAATAGTCAACTGTCTACAAAAGGACATGCTATCGTGCTGACCTTCATCTATCCGATTACAGGTTTTAAAAGCGGCGATTCACCCTATCAAACTACTACATCAGTTTCCAGACTTGACTAAACCAAATTTCCATGACTCCAAACCAAAACACTTCGTTGTTCATCACATTCATACGCGTGGACCACAGGTTTTTACAAGTCCACATCGTTTGGCCCCAGAGAAATTACAGTAAGCCAAAGACAAATTTCAACACGTGCTTCAGCTAGGTATCATCCGACCTTCTCAAAGTATGTGCACTTTACCCCCCCCATGTGGTTCCCAAGCAGTCCTCTTCCGGCTGGCGCCCTTGCAGAGACTATCGAGCACCCAAAAATGCCACCATACATGACCGTCGCCCCATCCCACATGTACATGATTTTTCTTCGACATTGCACGGGTGCACCGTTTTTTCCCACATTGACATTCTCCATGCCTATCGTCATATCCCTGAACAGCATTCAGAACATTTGCATACGGTATTTACTAGCGGAATTCTGTCCCACACCATTTTGACAGTTCCTTGGATCACACTTGGGTCTTGCCTTTCAGCCTTTATCAATATTTTGACCCTGCTGCCACATCAAAAGAATCCTGCCTGGCTCTTTTGGCTACAGTGGGGCCACTGCCCGAAGACCAAGCGTAATTCACTCAAACCAAAGGGTGACAGCACTAGTTTAAATTGCCTTTGGTGAGTTAGCTTTGCCTGAATTTCCCGTAACATTGAGGAGTAGTCCTACTCTCTCTTTCTAATCCCCAGGGCTTTTCACTATCTCATTTGATGCGGCTCTTTCCTGCCATGATTCAACTGATTTTAACCACCCAAATCATCCTCAGCCATAACCTGGCACATGCAGATAAGTAAAATGTTCGTGGCCAGATTTTTCACCTATTCAAAGTGCTGGACAAAATTTGACGTAATGGTTCACCAGATAAGCACAAAGTCCTGTTTTCGGCTTTTGTCAGGGCCCCTCGCCAGCTTTTGCGAAATCGGTCCTAGGGTTTACAGGTAGCCAACGCCCTATCGGCCTTCTTCAGTACAGCTGTCAGTGCTCAAATGTGATTTCTCAGTAACCTACCAAAGTTATTTACCAATCCGATCTCTCCGAAGACTCTCAACGTTTCGACAATATTCCAGCGCAACGACCAGGTTTGTGACCAACCTCAAGACGTATCCACTGTCAACAAACCTTTTGTCATGATAACTAAGAAGGTAGCAAACAAGGCTTGTTTTTTGTGATAGTTCATCTTGGCTAGTACGTCACAAATTTACTGATAGCAGAAATCACGTGGAAAAGGTTAAGATTGGGGCTACATACACTTCACAGAAATGAAAATCAAAGAAAAGGGGGGTTGGATGAGGGATAGGTCAATGGGTCAAGGAATCAGGTAAGTGACGTCAATGTCAGACAGATTTGTGGGACCGAACGTTTCGTAGACCAGTTCAAGTTTAGAGATCGCAAAAGTTTCTTGGATGCAAAGTTGCGGTCCAGCAGTCGGATTCCAATCACCTCTGCGATCGATAGTAGTCTGGATCGTACCAGTCCTGATCGGTTCAGAGGTACTCGGTACTGATGGCGAAGGCTTGCTCCTTGTCTATGGCATGACTGGTTTCGGCCAAATGTGATGCAACCGCGCTTGAGTCCGGTTTCTTCCCACTACCACTCAGAAACACGGGATTGTGTTCCCGCATTCTCTCCGACAAATGCCTTGTCGTAGGACCAACGTATGATGCTCGGCACGAGCATACAAATGAGTGCACATAAAAGCTGGTGGTAGAACGTGGCAATTTGTCCTTTAAGCAGAATTTGATAGTGGGCCTGGAGTTGAAGATCAAACATAGATTAGCGACGAAGTATGTCGTATCAACGGAGTTTATAAGCCTTCTGGTGATTAGTTAAGCAACCGAGTCACCTTTTAATGGAAGCCTCATGCATACGGGTTTCTTCCTAACACAATATTGTGTAGGTTTGGGCTTACCGGCTTCCGTAGCCTTGAGTAGGAACATTTCAGGAATGTGCGTCCCAAGAACTTCAGTTCATCTTCCAAGCAGTCAGGCAAGCATGTCTTTATTGCTCTCTCAGTCAGGCATCTAATTAGGCCGCGTTTTTGTTGCAACGGAACGAAGCTATCAAAGTGGAAATATTGACTTTTATAGGTTTGCCTTCTGTGGACCCTGCGTTCTATAGTCCCGCTAGTATTCGATTTCCCATTGACATCGGGGAAACCAAACTGTCCGTTCTGTTCTGATTCGACAGTAACCTTGATGTTGGTATGGACTGAATTGAAGCTGATTTGTACGTCTCTTGTGCTGATGGTTTCGTCGGCACTTACGAAAATGTCATCCACTTAGCAACGATATAATGTCAACCGTCCAATGGGCGCGTCCAATTTTTGAGTCTTTGGCTTGGTCACGAAAAAATCTGCCAAAAAGGGACCTAGAGGACACCCCATCTTGACCCTGTCCTTTTGTTGATAAATTTGATTGGTGAAAGTGAACTGAACATTGTAGGTACAAAGGAGCGGGAGTTCCTTAAGATACGCGATGGGAATTCCGATATCCTTAGCGTTGTACTCAGTCAAGTCACAAACAGTCTATTGTCTCAGTGAGTGGTATGTTGGTGAACAAAGACTCGACGTAGGGAGAGAACATGGAGTATTTATCAACCCTCAACTCTCTAATCTGGTCGACGAAAGCAAAATTGTCTCCTAAGTTGTGTGTTGACACTTCTTTCCTGATTGGTTCCAACAGATTGACAAGCCACTTGGCCAAAGCTTGATAAGGAGAACTGGACATACCGAGGGTGAGATTGATAGGTAGGCCGGGTTTGCGCACATTCGGAAGAACATAGAGTCGAGGAATTGTTGTGCCAGTGGGGCGGATACGCTTGAAAGTGTTGGTGTCAATGCCTCCGGATCGTTTAAGACGTCCTCATACTTTGGACACTTCTTTTTCAATCACATGCGTTTTGTCCTTCTCGGATTCCATTTTCTTAAGTTTGGACCTGCCTGAGAGGATGGTAGTCATCTTATCAATGTAGTGAGCTTTATTCCAAGCCCAAGCCTTTATCTGGCTTGGACAGTAAAACTTAGTTGTTTTACTGTAAACATTTCAGAAACTTGCTCCTCTCCTCTGTTGAAAGTCGTTTGGCTATGGGTTTGTAGCTGAGGTTCGTGTAACACGAATCGACCAGCGTCAATTTCCGTTGCTCTACACTCAGTTCAGAGTACAATCTCCTGGCTTCACATTTTCGGTGGCCCAACATCAACATGAATATTGGCTGCAGAATATCTCATCTCTACTATAGTTGTTTTTGATACGAGGCTGAAGCACTCATAACATGCTGAAAGTTTTTCATTATGCCTCCAGCTCCTCATGTCTCAGTTTATTTTAACCAAGATTGTATCCTTAACAACCTCTTTACACTGATATAGGTGAAACATGAAGGACGAATGGTAACTCCGGCTGCCATGAGAGCCTGGAGCATGCCAGCCACATATCACCACTTAGAAATCCTCACTACATATTCTGGTGTTTGGAACGTTTAATTCTTCCCTGTCACCTATCCCCACGGAGTCTCATATCCACTTCTTGTGCAACGGACTGCATTCTCCTAAGAGAAGGAGAGACGTCTCCTCGGCAAAACTTAATCACCCTCAAAGGTCCCGAGCCCGTTGCGCCCTATACCCTTCAGCCGATGTTACTAGCCCTAAATGATTCCACCGCCGTCTCTTTCTTATTGGCCACCGAATGAATATGGTCTTGCAGGAGGTGTGCGGGCTTTGGCTGCCTGCTAGGCCAATACAAACAGACGAAACATTGTAGAGCAACGGGTCCGGGAACACTCCATAGGCTCTCACTGCTGCTGAGTCGGTTTCTTAATTGAATCAGTCTAACGGAACGTCTTTACGCCGAACATGCTGAAAGTATTCCTCGTAGACATTTGCATTTTCTTCCTTTTCCGTTTCGTCCTCGGTTGTGACACGTGAGTCACCTGATGCAAATGGGGACGGTTCCGCTACTAGACTTGCAGTCAGTTCCGAAAGAGGTGCCTCCGCTGTGGTAGCCCGATAGTGACATGAGCCTCGCCCTAAAATCGTCTAGCAGGTACTACCTATACAGAGCAACTAATCATATGCACCTTCCCCAGATATTGTTAAGTACTACTTGATAATGTTGAAAAGTCCGGTCAGTGCCACTTTATGCAACGCCAAATTGTATCACACCCTCCGTTGGTCAACATAAAACAGTTGGCACACTAGTTGGAATGACTCATCTCCCGGGATCACTGGGTGACAGAAGGAATCACTCATATTCGTTGATCAGCCGAGTCGATATATTCCTTGCGTCTACCGTGGTTAACAGTGCTGATTACCAATGCAATCGGCAAACTTTTTGGCCAAAATTATGCCCACCTCCACATGGTCCACTTTGCCAGCTCATGAGCGTATCCTCCACACAGCGATGAATTTGAATGTGAGCGCAGGCTCTAAGGCTATTTTGACGCTAAACAAGAACTAAGATTAACCTGTAGGTTTATCTGATGATTTGAGCATCACGAAAGCACAACATTTTGTGCTGTATTTCTCCGGCTTTTGGTCATTCTCTTCTCGAGTGAAGACAGCAACAAACTAATGCGTGAGTGCCTATATTACATTTGTGAGTAGCACCGAGGTCAGCCGTCTCAGTTCATCATAATGACCGCGAAAATGTGTGAAAAACAGTCAGGAACGCGAGAATAAGAAATAAGAATTTCTCCACAAAAGTTTGGTTCCTCAAACGGACCCATGGAAAATTTCAGTACAAAATTTTTAGATGATTCACACACGCGCGTTAGAAATTTAGTGTGAGGGGATTTGCGGGTGTATGACCACTACTTAATCCTCCAGAGTCGGCGTAAAACGCCATGGAAAGAAGATGCCAACGCTGAAATCATCAAAAGCGTATGATCGGTCGCTTGGTTCCGTCTGGTCTCGAGTGCGGAAGGTTCATGGCAAGCCTCTGTCGTGCACGATGCATATGGAGAAGATGTCACGAGGATAAAAACCAAAAAGGAATAGCGTACCTGTCTCTTTTTGCCGGCCTCAAATCAGTTGACTATGGAGCGCTCATAGAGATGTTTGATGTCTTTCCCCCGAAGCATTATCGCCTCCGTGGAGACCTAATACCCATTTATACCCTGTTTGAACAAGGCTTGGCCGTTTCCACCGTTGAACCAGCAAACAAGGCAAGGACATGCTAAGAACACTTTGAAGCTCAAAGAGCACACTTTTCCAGGCAAAATTGTTCTCATTTCGGGTAGTTGTTGCGCGGAATTATCTTCCTCCGGCGGTTATCCATGCGCCTTTAGAGCCAAGTTCAAAACTCTATTGGACGCTGCTTTATGCGTGTCCTCATGCTGGTAAACTTTCTGCACGGCGCCGGGGAATTGAAGAACATCGCTTCACCGATTTTCGCTTGTAGCTTTCAGGGAACGGAAGCCGCTGAACAACAAGGACAAAACAGCCCCGGGAAGTGTGAGCGAAAGCCTCGATCTCGTGTATCAATCAGTGTGCTCCTTTTCGATGTGAACACATTCTCTCCGCAACGGTGCGCCGCCATATCACTTTTGAACATGATAAAACCACCCACTCTATCAAAAAAGCTTTCATTGCGAGGGAAAATGGCATGGAAAACGACAAAATCAGAGGATGGTAAGTTAAAAATGCTCAGATGCTTGATACCGAGTACCTGGTAAGTAGAGGCTACTCAGAAAATCCATTTGAGTCACATATTTTCAGTTGCTTTTCTCCTGCATTCACTGCTACAGGTGGTTTTGGCATTAATCTGACGCACCTCCATTTCGCATCTGGCAGTGTAGTCTTCAGTTCCTTTACACAAGGCAGCTGGCGGCTAATTTCAGCTTTTAGTGGCCCCACTTGACAGTCCGGGGTGGGTTGATAGCCTATAGGTTCTCTGCGCCTGGAGAGTAAGAGGATGTCCACTCCGTCGCCATCGTTGGGCAACACACATAGGCAGACAATGAAGGTCAGCAATCTTCATGTTTTTCGTCGGTGGATAATGAGGTCGCCTCTGGAGCGGCGATAATATTCAAGTCCACCGTTAATGATGCATCTACCGCGAAGGCCACAACCCTGATGAGTGAGTTAGAGAGATGGAGGAAATGAATAAAAAATAAGGAGCAGTTACGAGCTTTATACAGTTTTGTCCTGACAACCTTCAACCCAATAAGAAAGTGATTCAGATTGAATGCGTGCATTTTCCTTTGAATCCGTGAATCAGTTTGTCCGTGACCTTGGCGGTGAGGTTGGATATTTTCCGCGTGCTGTTGACCATGGGGATTTCCTTTGGCTTTGCGCTTGTTTGGGAATTTATCGAGAGCTAATCCCCGTAAATTCTGGTATTTTTTGTTTATTAAGTTCTTCTATTCCTCTCCGAGGAGCCCATCACTGACAAAATGCCGCCAATAAACTGCCTTGTAAAAATCTCGGTTGCTAGTGGATCGCGACATCCTTGGCTCTGCATTTGTATGCAACAAATGGATGACACCGCTTGTTCCGGAGTCACTGGTGACCTATATTTCCTGATGGGATAATACGGACAAAAGGCATTCCCCACCAGTGTCTCCTATTATCTAGATTTGGAAATTATTCAGCATACAGCAACCATCCACGCAGCAACAGTTCAAAGGAGGTGCAAGAGATCGGCGATTCTGACGTGGCTTCCATTTATGTTGATGATGCAATCATGCCTTGGCAACAGACGGTCAACCTGTGCGGTGCATTCCCAGTTCAAGCTCATTACTAGCCACTGGTCCTACACCGTTCGAAATATTGTCACCGGTAGCATCGTTAATCATCCACCTGGCTAAAAAAGTCGAATTTGCATTTTGGTCAGCACTACGGAGGATATCATCCCAAGCCAAATACCTTGACCTAACGCCAGTCAGCGGCACCAGAAAACAACAATTCTACCAACCCGGTAAATTTCGTCCGATAGGGAACCGTCGAACGCAGAAAACCGTCACAGAAAGGGATTTAGTTGATCAAAGGAGGTGCAAGAGATCGGCGATTCTGACGTGGCTTCCATTTATGTTGATGATGCAATCATGCCTTGGCAACAGACGGTCAACCTGTGCGGTGCATTCCCAGTTCAAGCTCATTACTAGCCACTGGTCCTACACCGTTCGAAATATTGTCACCGGTAGCATCGTTAATCATCCACCTGGCTAAAAAAGTCGAATTTGCATTTTGGTCAGCACTACGGAGGATATCATCCCAAGCCAAATACCTTGACCTAACGCCAGTCAGCGGCACCAGAAAACAACAATTCTACCAACCCGGTAAATTTCGTCCGATAGGGAACCGTCGAACGCAGAAAACCGTCACAGAGAGGGTATTTAGTTGAAGGTAATTCCCCGGATCCTGCCGAACGACTTAGTTATGATCTATGAATATCCAATACTGGCGAAGGAGCGTTCAGCGGTCGCACACTTTCGGTGCCTAACTATCATGCCACCTGAAGGTTGTACAAGGGTTGGGCTACTGCCAGGTTGTTCAAGCCTAGACAGGGGTAGTCGAGAGGCAGAGGTCGGGTTCGAATCACGGATCACCTATTTCGCGCTCTAACCACACGGGCCATCTCTGGCGAAGAACCAGTTGCATTCACATTTGCAACGGCTGAATTTCCCCTCGGCCACCTGCACAGAAGCTAAACGACTCCTCAAGGATAGTCCTGGCCACCATAGATTAGGCAGAGGCTGTTCAAATGCACTAATCTACTCAGGTCAGTGATAGGCCAGTGATAGAGTACGACTACGATGTACTGCAAGTGTCTTCGGATGCTGAACCTAATTCAACCGGGTCCGTTAAACCACCTCAACGATAATCAGCGTGCCGACCTGGTGGAATCCGTAGGCTCTGATCATGGAGAAAGCCGGTGCAGTGATGCATCGGGTGCACAAAAATGAGGCCGAAAACCGATTATTGGTGATGTACTGAAGGGTACTGGAAATTTATGACGAAGTAAGAACTGGTGTGTTGGCTGCTGGGCTGAGTGTTTCCAACAAACGCCTAATGAATCTTCTGTCTGTGTTTGCGCATTTCATTCGATGCGTTTAGCTCGAACGGTGACCTATGAAATTAGGCCCTCAATTCCCGAAGTCCCCGTCGCGAAGAGATCAACCATCGTGATGCGGCGTATTTTGTACCATGGTAACCCGTTGAGTTGCATTGGGGAACGCCTAATCAACATCCACAGCTTCTATCCTGCCAAGTTGTCTATTGGACACAGGTCTGGCAGACAGTCTCTTTGCCGTCAAGTTTGGGGTTGTAACGAGTGTGGTAATTTACTCCTTAGAAATAGGACCGCTTCCCTAGTCTTACTATGGCCACAGCCGCCTTGTGGTTGGATTTTCGAGCCAGAGACTTAAGTTGAGGAATTTATTCGCCCTGCATAGGATTGGGCACCCTGGCACTATCTCAGACCACATACAAGTATGAAGTACACAAGTAAAGTTACCTTCACGCCACATCGACGTGATGATATAAACAGGGTCATCGTATTCGCTGCATAGGACGAGGCTGACGAGCAACTGTTGACGATCCCACCTCTTCAATATTATCTCCCTACACTTGATAATCACTTCAGTAGGTCCTAACTGTAGCCATGCGATCCAGGCGTTTAGGAGGTTGATCTACCGCAAGCCACCGCTTACGTTTACTGCGCTGAGTTCACTTTTAAGCCAATCCGCAAAACACGACCCAAGAGGTCTTTTGGTGTTCGAATCAAAAGAACTGTTTGAAGCTAGACGCACACAAACAGGAATTGAGTGGAATAGTAGTTGGCAACGCCCCCTTTACTTATGTTTCATTCGACCCGTTTATGTTCAGCCGCAATTCGTGATTTTTGATCTCCCGTCTGTTTTTGATGAGTTAATATGGCCCTATGTCTTGATGTGCGAGGAGGCTGCCAGTCAGATGAAATTTCTTCAGCGCTATTCATTTTTTACCTATGAAACCAGAGGATTAAGGATATGTGATTTCGTGGGCGTCTACAGTGAATCTTTAAAAAGTTCCTACACGACTGGTAGGCTNCCCGTCTGTTTTTGATGAGTTAATATGGCCCTATGTCTTGATGTGCGAGGAGGCTGCCAGTCAGATGAAATTTCTTCAGCGCTATTCATTTTTTACCTATGAAACCAGAGGATTAAGGATATGTGATTTCGTGGGCGTCTACAGTGAATCTTTAAAAAGTTCGTACACGACTGGTAGGCTTGTTCGTCTCCTTATTTTTACCCAACTTCGCAACATCATATACTGTACCGCTCAAGAGTCTGTGATTCTGAGTCGAAAGCACTTATGGAGAGAATGTGACAGGCTCGGAGCATGTAGATAACATTGTTCTGTGGGTCCGTGGTTCGGACTCGGTCCCTACATCTCCGTTGCTTCCTGTCTAGGCTTGGGCAGCCTGACAGTATCTCAGCCCTCGTGCTTCCCACAGTTTAGTTTCCTGTCGATACCGAATTCGTCTGCAAATTCGAGTATTTTCCGAATTCCGTTCAATTTGACTTCAAATAGAACATCAGAACTACTTACTCAGCCCCGAGAAGAGCGAGACCCGTCGTGGGCTATGGAAGAGTTTCCAGCAAACTCGTAAGTAGTGCGTTACTTGTAGACACTGGTCACTGACTTTAAAGTTCCTGCTTCTGCGGGGTAACATCACTAGGGCTCCATGTATGCATCCACTTCACTCGTCGACTAAATTAAACGAATCACGTGACGATGGGAAGTGCTTCAGCTGTAACTGGTTCAACACTCGGTGTGGTTGGTGTCACAGTTTGTACCATGGTTGTTACCTAAAACTATACAAACAGCCATATTAGGTATAAATAGCGTGGTAGCCTTTCTTGTGACCTACGGATGCAGTCATGGACATATAATCAAATTTAATTCACTATCAAGGGCCTTGAGAAAGGGACTTTCACACTCTAGTGTGAGAGGCTTGTGAATTCATGCGAGTTATGTGGTGAGTTGCTCTATGGGGTGCATGTTAATTTGAGGACGGACTCGGAATGTCGGAGAAACCAATGTCTTCATTGTAAAGAAAGAACGGAACAAATAACTGAGGATGACTCTGTCTGAAAAGAGATTACGACCTGATGTGCATCCTCTTGTCCCAAAGCCCACTGCCCTACTACCCAAGCAACTCTTCCACAGGAGTGACCTTACGTAAACCCTACTACCGGCTCTAATTGACGTTCTATGGAGAAGAAAAATTGGGGGAGCGAGATGGCTCAGTGGTTAGAGCGCGAATTTGATGACCGGAAAGCCCGCGGCTGGAATCCGACTTGTGCCTCTCAATTTCCCCTGTCTATAGAGAAGCTGTGTCGAAGTGGTTAGGATAAACCCTGTACCCGGTACACCTACGTTGGCTGTTCTGGCGGATCCCATTGAATCCAGGCCATATGGCTTGAGGTTCCTGTTAATGTTGGTGCAGCCATCAGAAACTGGATTATCAAAATCCAACACTTGATTTCCAACCCTCCACCTAGTTTCGCTTCCACGGAGGCCTCAACTACTCGAATAGGGGCGGCGTTTTGCTGTGGCGCATGCATCGCTACCGAAAATGTACTGAACGACGAAGTTCATACAGAGAGTAGTGCCAGAGCATCTTGATGTGGGGAGGCGAGTTTCCTGTTGGGAAATGGAGCAGTGATTCGAACTCCAAACTAATTGTACCTGCACTGAATTCATGATTGGAGTACAAACGGGTACTCATTCCTACCTACTAGCCTCGTTTGGTATCATTCGTCGCTCTCCGAAACATGGGAATAAGACGCCTGAGAGCCTCGTCGCAGCATTTGAATCGTTGCCGATAACAGGGCAAACCTGGCCCTCCCACCATAGATTTTTGACTAGTGGGAAAGTTTCCGAGAAATAACCATTCATCTTATGGATCAACCAGTCGCACTCAACATCGGGCGTGAGGGACAGGGTTGACGGAATCACTTCCGTGGGTGATTGAATCAACCCCAGTTTGCTGGTCCAGCACTTTCGGTGCCTAGCTGCCATGCCACACGAAGGAGGCACGAGGGCTTGGATACTGCCAGGTCGCCCAACCTAGACAGGGGAGGTCGAGGGGCAGAGGTCGGGTTCGAACCACAGATCTTCCGGTCAGTAAATTCGCGCTCTAACCACTAAGCCATCTCGCCCAACACTTGTCGTACGGTGGCTCTAGCTGCCACAGTTCCCTTCACCGACGATCTCTTGAGGTGGGTTTGATAACTGCTCAGTGTAGGTGGGATCCGATATAATTGATGCGTAAAAACAGTTGTCAGTGGACTTTCAGGTGGGGAGTTTGGAAGGGGAGCTGTGTATTGAAGGCAATAACTTGGATGCACGAGCGCCATTGAGGGCGCGACTGGGCTATGTCTGACATTGTCTCTAATCGTTGTGGTGTCCCGTCTCGGGGCCCCCATCCAGGGAGACAGCAATGACCAACGCAGCTGAGTTTGCTTGTAATGGCTTTCATACTTGTCTGCCAGCTCATTTGTCGACTTCTCCTGGCTCTTTTCCTCCCACTCGCGCGGTTGTGCAGAAAAAACCCTTTGAGGAAGTCGGTCGACTGCCATAAGGAGCACATGGCCAAGCCAGCGCGACCTATGGAGTGTGATCAGTTCATCTATCGTGGGTGAGTTGTTTCTTCGGAAAACCGTTCGATGTACTTCAGGATTGCTGACGGGGTGTTCCCACTAGACTCGGGTAATGCTCCGGAGATATCGATGGCCAAACACTGTAAGTAGTTTGACGTCCGTGGCATGCAGTGCCCGGGTTTCTGGTCCGTGTAATAACATGGAGCGCATCAGAGCATTATAAATTTGACCACTGACGGATAAGCTAGTGTCATGCCTGTGCCACAGATGATGCAGGTACACAAAAGTAGCTCTGACTCTCCCAGTCCAAATGGAAATATCGTGTTTTTCGAGACCACCGTGACTGACGCAGCTGCCCAGGTAGACAAATTTGTTTACTGCCGCAGTTGGTTTATCCGCAAGCATGAGGCTAGAGTTCGAGCCGCATGTCAAAACATGAGGCGGAATCATTTAGATTATTTGATATTGTTCTCATTACCGTGGTGTGTGGTACAAGATGAGCTATGTCGTCCGCGTACTGTGAGCGAAAGCCCCGGGATGAATTCGATCCCACAGGCATTGGTGGCTGACTGAGTCTTCCATAACCGTACCAATGATGAAGTTGAAGAGGAAATGTGAAAGAGGGCAGCCCTGTCTGACACTTGATATGGGAACTCACGCGAGAGCCTTCCATAGACCCGGACACATCCGCGGAAGCTGACTTACAGCGCTTTTAAGGAGGGTTAAGAGTTTATGGGTGACACCTTTGCTCCACAGACACTGCCAACATGCCTGACAGTCCACAAAGTCAAAAGCAGCCTTCAAAACAAGGAAGACAACCATTCTTGGGCGCTGGAGGGTGAAGATAAGATGGATGCATCCTTTTTCAGGACGGAACCTAGCTCGTTTTCCACAGATCTCTCCTCCCCTCTATTCAGTCAACTTTCGAAGGAAGCACTTTTGATGTCATGGTGGTTTTTACACAGCGTGCTTACACCCTTCTTGAAGATGGGAATAACTGTCGACATGACCCATTATGCGGGCATTCTTCGATCCAAACAGCACCACTAATCTGTCAGATGGGTCACCAGGGCTTCTCCTTTAAAGAGGGCTGGATACAGAGTATCCTGTCCTGGCGCCTCCCCACGTCTCAGTACGGATATTTCGTACCTTATTTCTTTTTCCAACGGGTGATTACGGTTTACATTCCATTCGGTCGTATGCACTGTCTCCGCAGACTTAGCTGTTCTAAGTGTTCGGCCCATCTTTTCAGTCGACGTTTTTGTGAGTAAATTAATGAGCTGCCTTTTTCACTTTTGCTTTCGCTGATCGCTGCTTTCCTGGGGGCCAGTTGATTGTATCAGTTGGTATAAGGCACGGCCAACTCCTGTTGCGAAAGCCTTCTCCGCCTCCCTAGCTTCCGATGCTTACGGCAGTGAAGCATCGGTGTTGAACACTTATGTCATGCTGTCGGTGGTGATGATGAGCTTTCAATGCCCACCAGAGCTCTCGGTCTCTCCTTAGACCTTTCACTATTTAGTGCTTGAGGGATATGCTCACACTGTCGTACTCGTTGCCTGCTGGTATGGATTCCCTGGCATCAGTCATTGATAGCGATCTCGACGAAATCCAGTATTCTTGTGGTCGAATCGGAGAAGTCGGACAGACAGCACTGAACGCCGCTAGCATACCGTGCCATGCTTCATCCGCGTTCAGTATTGGTTTACTGTGGATAGTTGTTGGCCTAGCTCACATCGGTACTGTTGAGCTATGGTAACCGTTCCGTTGTAACACCGTTATGGTGCCTAGCTGCCATGCCACCCGAAGGTTGTACGAGGGCTGGGATACTGCCAGGTTGCCCAAGCCTAGACAGGGAGAGTCGAGTGGCAGAGGTCGGTTTCGAATCACGGACCTTCGGGTCAGTAAATTCGCGCTCTAACCACTTGGACCATCTCGCCCCCGTTGAGCTATGGTAGTTCTTCGAAGACAGCGGATTGGCATACTTCTTGCTGACTTGCGAGATCATGAAGGGAAACGAACTATCGGGCGTGTACGTACCATGGCTTGATGTGTGTGCCTCCGAAGGAACGGCAGTCTTCAATTGTAGCTCTCAACCGGTGGCTGATGGCTACGTGGTCCAACTGGGTCCACGGTTGATTCGCAGTTGGTGGTCGGCTGATTACGTTGTACGAACGTTTGTGTTGAAATTTAGTACTTGCCAGAAACAGTTCATGATCGCACGCAACTGAATGAGTCGTTCTCCGCTATCTACGCGGCGATCATCGACTCAGAATCGAACGCACAAATCTGATTCTAAGGAGCTCAGACGACCTGTCTGAGCATTCATATCGCTGTCCAGGATCACAGTGTCAGTGCTTTCTGCTTGACAAATGAGCCCGTATAACTGTATGGTAAGTATCCTTCTCATTATCAAGACTGCAGTCCATTGGGCCGTAAGCCGACACTGCAAACGGCCACCGCTTTTTATGGCATTATGGTTGATTGAACTGGATAACCGGACGGCACAAAGATGACTGTTCACTGGGATTCAATCCAGTAATGCACGTTCAGCTCTGGGACTGAGTGCAACTACCACGCCACATATTCCGTGAGTCCTCGCTTCTGGACCACCGGATACACGGGGAGAAATATGAAGGAGCTAAGATAGTCGTTGGCTTGGGTTTTGTATGCTTGTTTCAGAGTTACAGCATACGTCAATTTTGAGGGAGTGTAAGGTATCAGCGAGCATTCCCTGTGTGCCAGTTTGACATGGAGTACGAACTTCAAAAGCTCCTATGTAGAAAGGGCCTCATGAATTTAGAAGGGTGTTATTTTGTTTATTGTTGATAGGCAGCAGGATGCACAAAGCCCATAGGTCAGATAACTGACATTCAAATGACCCAGCCATGTTTCCTTGTGTGGTGGAAAAGGTTTTAGTAGGGATATCAGTGGATACAGATCTGTGCGATCGAAAGATACTTCCCGGTTGTCCAGCCCGAAAAAGTGGCTTAGTTGAGGTACCCCACCTTGAGCCTTTGACTCAAAAGTTTGATCCACAAGGTAGTGGGAGGATATAAGATTATGTTTGGAGACCCCGCCCCTAGCATCTGACTAAAAATCTTGACCCTCGAGGCAACAGACAGTAGGCTCTTCTTCGGGGACCGTTATTGGGGCCGATGACTCAATAGTCTGACCTGCTCGGCTGCAGGGGCTTGGCCTAACTCGAGGGCGTAGGGAGTAGGGCATTATTGTCTCGTTCCTGATGCGGCTGCGCACAGCAAGTGCCTTTTGAGCAGCACTGGACCCTGGTTTTAAAAGTATTTCGACCGTATTGAATAACGCGCTGGCCTCATAGTCAACCGTTTGGCGATCGGAGTGTGCGGTTTTTAGTGTCGACACTTTCTAACCTGTGCTTCCTCGAGAAAATGCAGCATCGCTGCTTCCATGAATATGTACATGATGGTCGCCTGGGGAAACACCTTACTGCTTTCACACTCCTATCGCAGAGGACAGTATAACTTTACCACCAGACCTCATCGTACCGTGATTAGTTTTACTACGGTGTCTCGCTGCTCTTGGTCCGGCTGTTCCCATTCGACTTTCCTGGGATATTTGCACCCTGTGGAACGAAGTTGCAGTCAGTGTAGCCCATGGGGTCATGGGAGAACTGAAGACCGACCACCACGTCAAGGTGGTAGCTTCAAGTACGGTCACCTGAAAGTGACCAAGTCACCAAGCTTTAGAGGCGATGGCATGTTTAGTTAGTTCAGGAACTGCGTGGCTACGCATTGGTGATAGCTTTGATGCACGAGCGTCACTTGCTGTACCAATGGGCCACCTCTGATAGTGTTAATAACCACTGGTGAGTTGAGTCCCGTGCTCCCCATGAAGGTGGCAGTTGTCAACCCAACGCAGTTTACTGGTTAGTGTTCTCATCCTTCGTTGCTTCGTTAGGCACCGCCCACCTCTCGGGCGCTTCAGCACGAAGTTGAATGAAAAGAGCCCTGCGAAGGTAGTATTCTGGCATGCGTAGTACATGTCCTAACCAACGTAACCCATGAAGCGTGAGTAATTCATGTATCGCGGGATAGTTCGTTCTTCCTAAGACCATCTCACGTACCTCAGCATTACTAATCCGATGTTCCCACCACACCCGAGCAATGCTCCAGAGACACCGATGGTCAAACACTGACTGCGCATAGGGGCCACGTCTCATCCATAAAACAGTATGGATGGCACTACTGCATTGTTCACACTGCCCTTGACAGACAAATTGGCGGCATGTTGGTGCCATATGTGTCGAAGGTTGACAAAAGCTTCCATGGCCTTTCCGAATCGAGAAGTAGTCTCATCTCTAACCACTTCACCAGAGCTTACACAACTTATCAGATAAACAAATTTATATACCACTTTGAATTGCTCGTCTACAAGCATGGGATTTATCCAACTCAGTCTTGTAGTAGCGCTTTACACTTTGCGGGTGGGAAGCGCATACCAAACTGTGCGGCAGATTTATTTAGGTTATTTAAAATGGTTTGCATTTTAACTGGATCTGAACCAAGGAGTCAATATCGTCCAAACAATCAATGTCTGTGAGC
Organism: Opisthorchis viverrini; assembly: GCF_000715545.1. Lineage (NCBI taxonomy): Eukaryota > Metazoa > Platyhelminthes > Trematoda > Opisthorchiida > Opisthorchiidae > Opisthorchis > Opisthorchis viverrini. The sequence continues at coordinate 369,117 of NW_008751858.1, read as the reverse complement.
CAACGTTCTAGGAGCATTTTGATACCCGGGGTTTCAGAGACAGGCAGGGAAATTCCAAACAGCATATCAATAACAAAGTTGATTGTGAAAAGAGCATCCTGGTCTTACGCCACTGAATGTTCTTCGGGCATTCCATTTTCTTCCCGACCTAAAGCTGCCACCTTGACGTGGTGGTCGGGCTTCAGTGCTGCAATGATCCCGCGGGCTACACTGGCTGGAACTTCGTTCCACAAGGTGCAACCATGCCAGGAAGGCCAAAGGGGAGCAGC